>NW_003852399.1:27986010-28009062 GCF_000181295.1 Otolemur garnettii | reverse complement strand
AAAAAAAAAAAAAAAAAAGAAGGCAGTGGAGCAGAAGCTACAAGCTCTTCAAAAACGTAGTCAAGGGAAAAGTTGAGTTTCAGAACAATTCATTACCTGAAGCTTTTTTTGTTTTACTCATAAAATTTTTGCTTTTCTTAGACATTTGAAATGAAAAATATCAGGAGGCAAGACATATTAATAAGGGCAGAGAATAAAATCAATTTCCATAAAAGGGTTTAAGCTGAAAGCAGGTAAATTAAATTGTATGGGCCTGAGACAAACAAATTTTGAGATCTGAAATTGTTAAAAACCATTGTTTAAGTATTTGTTTAACAAAAACATAAACTACAAAGTTGGGTCTGAGTTAAACCTTCATGAAATCTCAGTGCAAAAGGGAACCTCAGAGATAATCTACTTTAACCTCCTTATTTTAGGTGAGTAAATGAGAGCTGGTTTGCTCAAGGTTACACTCTTGGCAGAGACATGACTTGAACTGTCAGTCAACAGCACTTAGATTTTTTTCATTATACTATGCAGATTACTGGCACCCAGTTACTATACTGTATACACCTTTTTGGGAGAAAATCCTAAATGTACCTTCCAATTCTCATTTCCTCTGTGTGTGCGTGACCACCAATGAACCAAACCTATGACGCAGCAAGACACGTTACAAAGGGATGTAGCTAGCTCAGCTCAGGTATGAAACCCTTCTCTGGTCTGATTCAGAAGGAAATAAGGCTCAGAATCCAGTTTGACTCTTAACATCTTGGGGACAGGGTAATTCACAGTAGTCTCAAAATATCTATTTCTGACTCACTACATATTGATTTAAAACAACAGTGCTTTGTGCTTTTCTCATTAAAACCTAACAGATTTTCTTAGGTGGTTTAAAGTAGCAGGGAGTAAAAGGCGGCAAAAGAGAGTGGAATCCTGCTACCAGAGGACAAACATACTTTTTAATTCTGTAAGTTCAAATCAAGTAATTGTCTAATATGAAATTCCATTGGAAACTTGGTCATGTTTCCAAATAGCAAATGTTACTTAGATAACAGGTACAAAGTGACCAGGTTTGATATTTGTAATCTGTCAGAGAGTTGAAAATGTTGAGTCACCAAAAGTGAGTGTGCTGCTGAGAAATTGCCATGGTCATCAACCTGAGCTGGCAAAAAAAATTTTTTAAAGTATTCAGTTCTGAAGACCATAGTGAATAGAAAATTCTGTTTATGACATTTTTATAGTACAGTCTTTTAAAATGAAATAAGCAGTAGAAGCTCAGTGAAAGGTAGAGCTGCCTTCTTCTTTAAGCTTCAGATCAGTTAGTAGACTAGAATCTTTTACTTCTTGTAAAAAGTTTGCCTACCAAAAACACACAACCCACGCCCCACCCTGCAAAACATCAAAGAAACACCTAAAACCTCTCAACAATAATAATTAGGTAGATACTTGTTTTTAAGTTAAATGAAAAAGTCAAAACTATTTGCCAATAGGAATCAAACATTTTGTTTGAAAATTGGTATTGTTTGGTACATGTATGACAGCTTGAATAAGCAACTTATTTTGTTGATAGCCCTGAATTATCATATTTCATCTGGAAGGTAAGATTATAGATCAACATCCCAAAAAATCACATTTCTCGGTATCTCAAAAAGAAAATCCCAGTACAATTTATGTAATTAATAATTCATTTACTAGCTTTCACATAAAACAGCAGTACAAATAACTCAGAGACATGAGAGGAGGGAGAATAAAGATTAAATCAATCCACTGATAATTCTGACAGTTCAAACTTTTAATAATTAGAATCATTCCTAAGCTCTACTTGAAGCTTTCCTGAAAGGCTCCTTATTATTGATCAGGAAGAGCTGTCAGTAAAATTCCTTTAAGTTTACATATCCAGACTACTATAAGTATGTAAAATAGTCCAGTCAAGTGGTAAAATGGAACTGCGTTCTAAAATAATTCCATCTTGGCAGCGCCTGTAGCTTAGTGGGTAGGGTGCCAGCCACATACACCAAGACTGGTGGGTTCGAACTCAGCCTGGGCCAGCTAAACAACAATGACAACTGCAAGCAAAAAACAGTCAGACGTTGTGGTGGGTGCCTGTAGTCCCAGCTACTTGGGAGGCTGAGACAAGAGAATCACTTAAGCCCAAGAGTTTGAGGTTGCTATGAGCTGTGACGCCATGGCTCTCAGTGAGACTCTGTCTCAAAAAAATAAAAAAAAAAATAGTTTTTCTGGGTTTGGACAGATGTAGGTGTCCAATATTATAATATCACACAGGACAGTTTCACTGCCCTAAAAGTCCTGTGTTCTTCCTATTCCCCTTCTCCCCTCAAATGCCTGGCAACTGCTCATCTTTTTACTGTCTCTGTAGTTTTACCTTTTCCAGAATGTCATATAGTTGGAAACCAGAGAATATGCAGCCCTTTCAGCTTGGCTTCTTTTACTCAGTAATATATGTACATTCAAGGCTCCTTCACGGCTTTTTGTGGCTCAATAGTTCATTTCTTCCTATTGTTTACATGCACCAGTTTATCCATTCACTTACTGAAAGACATCTTGGTTGCTCTTTAAAAAATGCTTAAATGAGATACCATTTCAAGGTTTATTGGGCATACAAGTTGCTGGAATAATCAGTCTGTCAAAGTAAATGAGAATCCACCACAATGAAGTAAATGATCTTACACGTTAATGTTAACACGTTTAGTCAAATAGCTAATCAAGAAAATCCTATACAAGGTTTGCTATGTTTACTGGGAAAACAAACTCTTCCTAGCAACTGTTTAAATAAATCTCACAGATGCTACAGACCTTATTAGTGGCCTGTGATTAAAAAAATATGGATTTCTAATATTGTATCCTGACTCATCTATTTTCCCATCTGCTAGCAATTCTAACAATATGAACTATCAACAGAATGGCTAACAATGATATTCTATGGCAATTTTGATGCTGAATTGCCTATAGCATTTTGTAAGATTTACCAGTACATGTCTTGGACTGTTTTGAGTTGTTTGTGGCCTGGAGCAATATACTCCTTTCCCCTTAATATTCCACTGTAGTTAAAGTTTTTATTGTGTTGAACAGAATCTGGTTTGGTTTTAGAAAACACTGGTCATGGAGGCTAACACACTCATTTTACTAACAACGAGAGTGGGAAACACAGCAAAGTACTAGCAAAAAATCCAGGCAAGCCCACAGATTAGTTTAGATATATATAAACAGATAAGGGGGCCTTTGTCAATAAGACTGAGCAATAGGGATAGTAATAAATAGTACTTAAAGTTAAATAAAATTAAAACATTAACATATTAAGGCATTTTCCTGATTACTTTCTGGTACTGAGAACACAAGAAGGGAGATTTTAAGTTGATCCAAACTACTATGAAGTCTGTTCAAAGAAAACTCTACGTATACATTTAAAATATGTATTAACAAGGCTGGGTGCAGTGGTTCACACCTGTAATTCTAGCGCTCTGGGAGGCCAAGGTGGGTGGATGGCTTGAGTGCAGGAGTTTGAGATCAGCCTGAGCATAAGTGAGACCCTATTTCTACAAATAGCCGGGTGTTGTGGCGGGCACCTCTAGTCCCAGCTACTTGGGAGGCTGAGGCAAGAGTTTGAGGCTGCTGTGAGCTATGATGCCATGGCACTCTACCCAGGTGACAAAGTGAGACTCTGTCTCAAAAAATAAAATAAAATATGCATTAACAAAAATAAGATAGTGATCATTTCAGGCACTTGACATACTACCAAAGCTGAATTCCTCACTGTAAATCCCTTAGAAAATCTTTAAAGTTGCATTAACATCAAATCCACTGGCAGACTCCTCTTTCCCAAATAGACAATATTTTTCCTATCCTGCACTGAGTGCTCTAGGTCTACAGCTGAATGAATGACTATAAAATAGGATTATAATGGAAAACTACCATGAAGCTTCATTTCAGCTGTTTAACTTCAGCACATCTAGAAGAAACTTAAGACATTTGTATTTCCATTCCCAAAGAAAAGCGAGAAAATGATTTCTTGTGGATATAAGCAGAGGAGGAGGGGAAAGTGCCCATGAGTGACTATTTTCAATGCATTGTATACCATTCTTGGTGTTGTGTATTCAGTCATTTAATCCTAGTAGTCACCTTACTATCCCTGTTTTAAAGGTGACGACACCCAGACCAAGTTACTTAACCTAGGCCACACAGCTAGAGCTACTTACACAGGCACTCAAAGATAATATCAAGCCCACTAACATAAATTTGGATTGGATCCTGTTGGGAGTTGTTTTGGGGGTCTCCCAAAAATTACCAAACACTTTAAAAGCCAATTATCATGTAAAACAGTTTTTAACAGACTATTTATAGATTAAAAATAAGGAAACATTACTTAAAAATATTCCACCTTTTCTACCAGACTGTACTAAGTATTTTACTTATGCATTATGTATTTTAACCATAATTTGGGCCATATGAAATAAGTGCATATATGCTTAAGCATTTTTCTATATAACAAGCTCTCTGACAAAATAAACACATTTCCAGCCCTTTGGGATGGATTTCATCATTTTTTAAACATTTTCATAATTTTATCTATGAAAAGATATTCCTGACAAAACCAGTAAGACGTTATATCACCTTCACATAGAAATGAGACTTGTGTATGTTTACGCTATTTCATAGCTGGTTTGGTGCTGTCTTTCTTTTGGATTGAGCACATAAGCTAAGAGCTGATGATCATAACTACAGTTAACGTGTCCTGGAGAAGTCTTGGACACCATTTTAAAAAAGGAATGATAGGGCAGTGCCTGTGGCTCAAAGGAGTAGGGCACTGGCCCCATATGCCGGAGGTGGTGGGTTGGGTTCAAACCCAGCCGGGGCCACAAACTGCAAAAAAAAAAAAAAAAAAAGTACCCGGGCGTTGTGGCAGGTGCCTGTAGTCCCAGCTACTTGGGGGCGGAGGCAGGAGAATCACTTGAGTCCAGGAATTGGAGGTTGCTGTGAGCTGTGATGCCATGGCACTCTACCTAGGGCCACAGCTTGAGGCTCTGGCTCAGAAAAAAAAAAATAAATAAAAAAAAAATAAAAAAAGGAATGATGAAATTTTAGTTGCATTCCTCAATAGCAGCTGAACACCCATTCCTTAAAAGATGCATTCCTTTTATGCTTTTTGGTTTCTAGTAAGTAGTTTTGCTTGCTAAAAATATCAGGAAAACTTGATTCATGCCCAGCTCTGCTATAATATAAGCAGCTCTAAAACTCTAGGCCCAGGACAACAAAATTTGAATAACTCAAAACCATCTAGTCATTAAATCTTTTTGGATATATTAAGGGGAGATAAAAGGTTTTATCAGCTTTGACTAATGTCTTACCTTAGTGATTCTGCTTAACACAAATAGTTTAAAACACTGATGAAGCTATAGATAAGATTAACAAGTGATTAACTTTCTTTATATACTTCAAATTTTTAAAAAACTATATGACAAATATTTCTCATGGAAGATCACAAACACTGCAAAAACAAAGTGCTTAAAACATATCTGTAACTTAGTCGGTAGTCAAATCTCTGTGGAGTTACTACATAAATTTAAAATAGTTTAATTTTTCTCCAATCACACTTTTTCAAGCTATGCTCTGCCAAATTCTTTGACACATTCCTTAAGGAATCTTGGGCAGAGCTCACTGATTTCTGGTCACTTTTAGTTATTAAAAGTCAGACCAATTATAAATTTCAATCACATATTAAATATAACTCTTGCCCTTTCCCTTAGCATGGTATTGCACAAGTTTACAGTGGCAGGGATGATGTTTGTATTCAGAACCTTCTTCTCATCATTTTTTAAGCTCTAGCTCCTCTGGTACTGTGAGCTACCGTGTTTCCCCCCAAATAAGACAATGTCTTATATTTATTTTTTCTCAAGATGACACACTAGGACTTATTTTCAGCTCCCTGCACCGAAATGCATGGTGTGGCTATGCAGATACGGTGCATAGCCACGCCTATCACTAGGTCTTATTATTGGGTTAGGGCTTATATTTAACACATGCATGGAAATCCTGCTAGGGCTTATTTTTTGGGTAGGTCTTATTTTCGGGGAAACACGATAGCTGGAAAGGAGACAGGATTTTATGAAAATGTCAATGGGGTAAGTTTTCCTGATCTTGTTCTTGTTTGGCTGTTACTGGTAGTTTGTACACAGAAGGTATGTAGAGGAGTGCATGTGCATGTGCATGCATGTGTGCATGTGGTGGTCCATAATATTCTGGTGCCTACTCCTCTTACAGAAGGGCAGCCCAACATCTTTTTTTCTGGGTGAGATATTGTCTGTTTTGGCCTGCAAGCCACACGGACAGCATTATGGCCTCTGACCTCCTCTTAGAAGACAGAGATCATGGAGATTCTCCATACTTTCCAGGGATGACTGGTACCCAAGGAAGGTAAGGGGTTCCCTAGTCTTTTTTCCCAGCACACTACACCGTGGTTCTTAGTTACCCTGCCAGCAAATCTTTAAGAGAGAAGCAGGTATCAGTGTCTATGTTAATATATCTTCCAGACTTCACGAACTTGCTTACTGAGCTCTGCTTTAGTGGGAGAACAGTGATTCAACTAGCTTCATAAACAGCTTGCTGGGGTACCAGATGATGATACCCTTTTCCTGCAGGCACACCACTCTCTGTGAATGACTTGCTGGAAGTCATTTTTGTGTTCTTCCCCTTCCACTAGATTCTGAATTCTATCAGGATAGGGACTTTTTCACGTAAATACTGCATCCCCAGTGCCTAGAACACTGATTGGAACATAGTATGGGCTTAATAAATATTTACTACATAAAGTAAAAATAGTGAGGCTCTTAGTAATCCTGGGGGTGGGGGTGGGGGGAGTGGTGGCTGGCTTCAATGGTTTGGTGGCTCTTATGAGGTACTTACCACCTGCTGTTTTTAGCTGTGGACTCTAGTGCCAATTCTGTAGCAACAGAAAGTCATTTCCAACATTGTAGTGCATTATCTATTAGTGCTTAAAAAATCTGTGTGTGGCATTAAATAGGTGAATTTGAAGTAAAGCAAAATGACTACCTGGGAAAAACAGTATTTTTCAGCATATATCACTTATTGTATTAGAGTCTACTCCACCCTCCCTTACATGTTTATTCTTTATGTCTGATAATACCTTGGATTTGACAATAAAGAACTCATCCTTTTCTTAGAAAAATGGCTTCTGTCAAAAAATTCTTCAAAATGACACAGACGAATAGCTAACAAACATATGAAAAAATGCTCATCATTCCTAATCATCAGAGAAATGCAAATCAAAACACCCTGAGATATCACCTAACCCGAGTGAGAATGACCTACATCACAAAGTCTCAAAGCTGCAGATGCTGGCGTGGATGTGGAGAGAAGGAACACTTTTACACTGCTGCTGGGACTGCAAACTAATACAGCCTTTTTGGAAGACGTATGGAGAATCTTCAAAGAACTCAAACTAGACTTCCATTTGATTCTGCAATCCCATTACTGGGCATCTACTCAGAATAAAAAAAAAAAACAAAAAACACCTTTTATCATAAGGACATTTGCACTAGACTGTTTATTGCAGCTCAATTTACAGTTGCCAAACTGTGGAAACAACCTAAATGCCCACCAATCCAGGAATGGATTAACAAGCTGCGGTCTATGTACACCATGAAATACTATTCAGCCATTAAAAGAGATGGAGACTTTACATCTTTTGTATTAACCTGGATTGAGGTGGAACACATTTTTCTTAGTAAAGCACCACAAAGAATGGAGAAGGAAGAATCAATGTATTCAATTCTAATAGGAAGGCAGTAGATGTCCTAATACCTGGTGGGGGGGTAGGGGAATGAGGGAGTGGGTAGAGGGGGAGAAGCAAGGGGTTGGCGGGGTCACAGTATATGGCACAACCTCTTGAGGGTAGGACATAATTAAAAGAGGGAATTTGCCTAAGAAATGCAATCAGTATAATCTAATTCTTTGTACTCTCAATAAATCCCAAACAATAATAATAAAAAAAAAGAGCTAGAGCAGGTTAACTGTGGCAACACTGTCCCTCCCACACAATTAAAAAAAATTCTTCAAAATGATAATAAATACAATTACTTCTTGGGAAAGCATGCATGGAATGAAGTATACTAGGAGAACATCATTCTTATTACTATCACTGAGTGTGACTATATTAATACAATTGTCTACTTTAGGGACATCACAATACTTTTCTGACAATCTAATACTATCTTCATATCATAAGGATGTAAATATTCACTTTTTAAAAATCTATAAAATAGTTTTAAAATAAAACAGGATTTAGCTAAAACCCACGAATCATGAAATTCAGATTGTAATAATTTCTTTATTTTTATTATTTATTTATTTATTTATGTTTGAGACAGAGTCTCAAGCTGTCACCCTGGGTAGAGTGCTATGGCATCACAGCTCACAGCAACCTCAAACTCTTAGGCTTAAGTGATTCTCTTGCCTCAGCCTCCCAATTAGCTGGGACTACAGGTGCCCACCACAACGCCTGGCTATTTTTTTTGTTGCGGTTGTCACTGTTGGTCAGCTGGCCTGGGCCAGGTTTGAACCCACCAGCCTCAGTGTATGTGGCTGGCACCATAACCACTGTGCTATGGGTGCCACGCTTGTAATAGTTTCTTTCATAGTGAGGCAATAAGAAATAGAAATAAACAAGATTCTTGATACTTTGGTTTTGAAGCATCTAACTATGAGTTCTTTTAAAATTCTATAGACTACGAATCATGGTCTGATAACTATTGATAAAATAGTATGAACTCAAAATGTGGCAAAACATGTTTTGAAAAAACTTAAAAAGCAATAATAAATCTGATCAAAGTTCTTCATTCTTACTTGCCACATAAGCCTCAGAAAATAAAATTTACCAAAAAGAAAATATTTAAGCATTCTCAATTTTAGAAAGGCATAGTTTGTGCCTCAATTTTTAGTTTCCCAGCTATTAACAGACAAATGTACAAATTCAATTAAAACCTATGAAGAAGGCGACGCCCATGGCTCAGTGGGTAGGGCACCAGCCACACACACTGAGGCTGACGGGTGCGAAACCAGCCTGGGCCTGCTAAAGTAACAATGACAATTGCAACTAGGAAAAAAAAAAAAAAAAAGCAATATTTTTCAAATCATATTTTATAACACTTTACAGCACTCCCAGCTACCTGGGAGGCTGAGGCAAGAGACTCACTTAAGCTCAAGAGTTTGAGGTTGCTCTGAGTTGTGATGCCACTCTACCCGGGGTGACAGCTTAAGACTGTCTCCAAAAAAAGAAAAAACCCATGAACAGATTCAGATATTTAAAAGGACAGAAGGAAAGAAAAGGATACGAGGGCTCTTAGGAAAATGTTCACAAAATAAAATTCATGCCTACAAAATTATCAGATTACTTAAAAATGATCAGTCTTACTTAAAAGCAAAACTGTCTACTGAATGATACTAAAGCTGAGAGCTTTTGCCCTTGTACTTTCATTAACATTTGTTATAAAATGCGTTCATAAATGGTAAGGAAAAGAAGATAGAAAATGAAACTAAGTAAATATAAATCTAGTTAGTCATTAACTTACATGTGTCTTATGAGGAAAAAATAAACTTTCAAATGTAAATGTTTTATTTAAACTTTCTGGATTGGGGAAAGGACAAGGGTTATTTGTGGGTTATGTCATCATTTCAGACTGGACAACTAATACGCACAAAACACTGAAAACAAAGATGAGAAAGTAATATGGCAATGCCATCTGCAAACAAAGTAGATTAAACATTTATTACAAACTTAAATTTCCACACTATGATGACTATAGTAAATGAATGGACTAAAAAGGCCTTTTTTTTTCTCAGTCTGAGAATGGCAACAAATTAGATTTTTAAAAGTTGATTTTTGGTATCAAAAGTTGATTTTTGGTATTTTTGCAATAGAGAACACCACATCACAATTTTGTCTTTAATTACTTTGTAATATGGCTTGGCGCCTGTGGCTCAAGCGGCTAAGGCACCAGCCACATACACCTAAGGTGGTGGGTTCGAATCCCCAGCCCGGGCCCGCCAAACAACGATGGCTGCAACCAAAAAATGGCCAGGCGTTGTGGCAGGCGCCTGTAGTCCCAGCTACTTGGGAGGCTGAGGCAGGAGACTCGCTTGAGCCCAGGAGTTGGAGGTTGCTGTGAGCATGATGCCATGGCACTCAACCCAGGGGGACAGCTTGAGGCTCTGTCTCAAAAAAAAAAAAAAAAAATTACTTTGTAATATGAGTGTATTCTCAAATGCTCCCAGAGGTTCTCAGAGCTGGGGCTGCACCAAACTGCTACCTTTCTCAGGCAGCAATGCTTTGGTTTGATCTTCCTAGAGCCAGATACCTGCTTTCTGAGTAGCCTCACTGCTGACATGGACAGGGGAGTGGAACTGAGCTTGGGGGACTTCACAGAGGATGGCTGATCTCACTTTACATCTACTGGGAAGGTGGGAGACTGCGGTCATGAGTAGAAATGTGGTAATCAGAATTTGAGCTCTGGTTTGAATAATACACATTAAAATGGAGTAGTTTTACTAGTAAATTTTTACATTTTATTTTACAGTATTAAATTTCAGCTCAGTCTTAAAAAGTCTGTTTTAATAAGGATAAAAGGAAAACGCATCTTTAATTACTGTGCTCTCGAGCAATTTTCCTTAAGACCTTATCAGCAAGTTGACTGACTGTTAGTCAAAGAATGGCTTATCCACTGGATAATTACTCTAAAATTATTTTATATTCACATATAATATCATGTAACTCTCAATCCCAAATAAAAAACCTAACATAATGAAGAGCACTCAGTATCTGGTAACACGAGAAACCAGAATTCTTCCCAGCATTCTTAAACAAGAATATTGTAAGTGACATTTCTTTTGCCTTATTAGATTCAGAGCAGAGGTATAATATCAGAAAGAATAAGCTAATTTTGAAAAATACTGCACACAAGGGAGTTATCTTCAAAGTGACTCCAACACTGCAAGCTGATCCATACTCACTGCCCATTTCTAGCTACCCGTGATTTACCTCAGTTCTTCTAGCATATGCATTTTTCCAGTTAGGAATGTCCATTAAATGAATGTCTTCCTGCTACTGTTGTTTTAACTGAAGTGCATGATCTTGTAACTCTGTCAGGCCCACCCTTGCCCTGGCGTCGCCAACCCACACAGCTCTTCTAATCACCTGCTATGAGAAACAGGCATGGCGCTCTCGCTGCTTTCTTCTCACAGATGTGTTCACTGCCTCATCCCACTCATAGCCTTTAAAGTAGGCCACCCTCACTCTCATAGTCTGCTTATATCATAGTTAGAACAGCCAGCTGTGCTGGACCATGCTGCCAAAAGATGGGAGAGAGGACTCTTAAACATTGGGGCAGCTGCAGATTCCGTTAGCAATCTTCTAATTTTTCAGTCACCAGAAATTGTGTCCTATTGGTCTTTAATGAGTGTCATTCTAATAAATAATACCAATTAATATTAAAGAGGGCAAGTTTTGTTGGGTTGATAGCAGTGAATGTTTCTCTATCCCTTACCAAACCTCCGATCTGAGTATAAAAAACATACAAGATACTGTTTATTTACTTTAAGAAGTAGTGGGTTTCTAACCTTGCAGAGTGATCAAGTATTGGATAACTGGTAAGCTATTTTGTAAGATCTTTTAAATTCCATTAAGAAATTAACGTATATAGAATACCTGAGGGATAGTAGCAAAGGTGGAATCAGTAGAAGAGAATAAAACTAAATCATCCAAAACCAACTAAATTGTAAAAAGCACCTTCTGAATAGGTAGGCAGCTTCTGAAAAGGGGAAGGAGGATAAAGTTAAACAGCTTGACTGGCTCACAAAGTCTAAAGGTTTGTAAAGGATGGCAGGCTTCCAGCTCAATCACTGGTTCCTTAAGTCAGGAAGATGGGCCACTAGCAAATGAATGATGCTATCCGGAACTGAGCAAACTTGAGGCTAGTGAGCTCCATGGATATGAAGAGTGGCATCTACTGAACCCCTATCACAAGGGCAAGATTTCAGCCTCTCAGGGTGGGCAAGGTCGCTAGTTATAGAGCACCCTCTAGTGGCAAGATTTGGCACCACAGACTGTCTGCCTTTGAAGAGACCTGCTTTTCATTTTTTAAAAGATGCTCCTCAACTTACCACGAGGTTACATTCCAATAAACTCATCCAAAGTTCAAAATGTCATTAAGTAAAAAAAATGCATGTAATTTACCAAACACCATATCTTAGCTTTGCTGTCCTTAAACATACTCAGAACACTTATATTAACCTTCGGCTGGGCAAAAGCATATAACACAAAGCCTATTTTATAATAATGTGTTGAGTCTCAAGTAACCTGTGGAATACTATACTGAAAATGAAAAACAGAATGGTTGTATGAGTACTCAAAGTAAATTTTCTATTGAATGTGTATCACTTTTGTGTCATTAAAAAATAAGTTGAGCCATCATAAGTCTGGGACTGTTTCAAAACCTTTCCTACCCAAGGAATATGCTGGGCTATGGGTAAGTGGGAAACTACTTACAAGGTGTTAAGTTTGGCACCCAAAATCATAAACTGTTATAATGAGTCAAAGAGAGAAAATGTTCCACTGAATACATTTAAAATCCCATGGGTGCAGCTATTTAAATAAAAAGAACTTGTCATTACTTAGCTATTTAAAATTTAATTCTTTGCAGGCACTTGCTTTATAGGAAATATGTGCAGATTCATATTGGTGTAAATACCATATACGCAACAGCTGCCATGCATTGAGTGCTTACCACAGGCAGACACTATGCTATTGTATAACAGGCAATAATCCTAAAAAATAGAATGATTAATATAGCCTTTTTTGATGGTTTAAATTTTCAGATTCACCAAGAGTTTAACCTTTAAGACATTTATGTAGTCAGGATTTGAATCCAAGACAACCTAATTTCACAGCTGGCACTTTCAAACAGGGTACAATACCATTGAAGATAGATAATTTATTAGCCATAATAATTTTTTCCCCCAAAATAGAAGAGCTGCTTAAATATTTTAAATTAGATTCAGATTAGTATAGACTTACAGGTCAATGGTGATTAAAACTAAACTAAAGCCCTATGCCAGCTGAGTATTCATTTCCTAGAATATTCCTCACCTTAGAGTAAGAAGGAGTTTATAACTGGCCACAAGAGCTTGAGATCTAATTTTTTCAAATCATATTTTATAGCACTTTATAATTTACACAGCATGTTTACATATATTATGATAGAAATCATAATACTTCTGTGAAATGGGTCAGATAATTCTGTAAACAGTCATCATTTTTATTTTACAGTTAAAATTAATGATGCTAAGAATAAGTAATGCAATTCCCTCAAAATCTAAGCTGTCCCAAATGATTGAATGTACATTGAATTAGCCTAGGTCTACAGCAGGAGTTCTCAACCTGTGGGTTGTTACCCACAGGACTGTATTAAAGGCTCTCAGCATTAGGAAGGTTGAGAACCACTAGTCTATAGTCTTTGCCCTCTGCTACACAAAATAAAAATGAAATTTTCCACAATAAACCAAAAGAAAATTTTACTCATCCTAGAAAATTTGGTTACACTTTATTTCTGATTTATCTACAATAAATAATTCAACAGAAATTACTACTGCTGAACTAGCAAAAACCCACATAAGGAGGAAATAAAAATCATTACATAAAAAGCCATAAAATGAGAATAAGAACAAATATGGATCATAAAATCCACATTGAGTTAGAAGCAAAATGGTCCAAAAATTATGAGATTAGGATCAATGATTGCACAAAGCACTTAGCATTTTTATAATTCTTTAATTTTGTAAAGTGCCTTCAAAAATTTGTAACTCTTTTATAATCCCTAAGAGATCACTGGGAGACATAATAGCCTTTACATGGCAGATCAAGAACATTTCAAGAGTATTATGAAAGTAAGCTATTACTTTTGTTTAAAAGAAAACATCTTGTGATTCTAATCATAACAAAGTCCTAAATTCTTTCTGAATATAAAGCATTGCCGTTTACAAACATTACTGCTGCACCCATCCTCCACACCCCCAGTTTTTTGGTTTTTTTTTTTTTTTTGAGACAGAGCCTCAAGCTATTCCCCGCCTCTGCCTCCCAAGTAGGTGGGATCACAGGCGCCCACCACAATGCCTGGCTATTTTTGGGTTGCAGCCATCATTGCTGTTTGGTGGGCCCTGGCTGGATTCGAACCTGCCACCTTAGGTGTATGTGGCTGGCGCCTTAGCCACTTGAGCCACAGGTGCCAAGCCACACACCCCAGTTTTAATGGAGGCCTAAATGGCTGCCTGATTATGGGCCAGATCACCCCAGAATGGTCTTCTCAGAACCCTAACTGCAGTTACCTTCTTTCTCTTGTACATCTTCAAACTCTCTTCTTTTTAGCATCAGCAGACAATACTTTCTAATATCTCCCATCTTAAACAAACCAAGAAGAGTAACCCTGCCTTGATTCCCACCTACCCCTATCACAAGTCCATCTCTTCTTTTGAATGTCAAAATTTATCAAAAGTATGGAGAAAACAGGCTCCATACCTTGTTAAATTGGTAATCAAACTTCGACTCCCTCTGCATTGGCTTCTACCCCTCACTCTTCAAACTGCTCTTGTTAGATTATCAAAGTCAAATGAATTCTTTTTAGTCTCTGTATTATTTGACTCCTTAACCTGAACTTACCCTTTGTATATACCTTTCTTGAAACTTTTTCCTCTTGGCTGCTAGAACACCATGCTTTCTTTCCCCCTAACTTATGGCCACTTCCCAGTTTCCTTATTGGCTTCTTGTTCTCAACTAATTGTCAGAACTACTGAGGGCGCTCTGATCTTTTAATGAATACTCTATTTCCTAGGCAGTCTCACACATGCTCTTGACTTTAAATACCGTATCTCTAATAGCAACTGTCATTTTTTTTATCTGTAATGTACTGGGTGTCCTCAAAAGTTGCCATACATAAAAAAATTGTAACAGTGGGTATCCTGGAATACATTTACTGTGAGTGGAAGAGAAGACTTCGTGTGTGTATAGAAAGAGGTGGCCAACACATAGAGAATATTCTGTTAAGTATTTTGTAAAATTCTGTAATGAATGTTTTGTAAATAAAGGTATATTTACTGACAATTTCCCATTTACCCTAGGTATGGTGACTTTCAGGACACCCTGTAGATCTGTCTTTTGTGTTCTAGAATTTAGTAGTTTATAACTGTATAACGTGAGATGTCTCACAGACATTGCAATACTCGACATGCCCACATTTGATAAAGACTTTGTAACCCATATGTTTTTGAGCCCTTCCTATTTTGCTAAATGGCTCTTCTTCCATTTATCTAGTTCAGTGGTTCTCAGCCTTCCTAATGCCACAACCCTTTAATACAGTTCCTGTGGGTCACAACCCACAGGTTGAGAACCACTGATCTAGTCACTAATGCTAAGAACCTATCATATTCAAATGTTATCATGCCCTGTTCATACTACCTTCCAATGTATCTGAAATCTCTGTGCTTCTCTTATCTCTACTGTCAGCTCCTCAGTCAAAGCCCTCTTCATTATGAGAAGGCTGTTTCACTAGCCTCCTAACCAGTTTCCTTCTATTCTTGCTTCCCTTTAATTCATTCTCCATACAGCAGCCAGAATCATTGTTTAAAAATGTGTATTGGGTCATGTCATGTCCCTACGACCTTTAAATGGCTCTTGGTTGCGTGTGAAATCCTAATGTGGCCTGGCATGAATCTAGTCCTGCCTAGGTCTACAGCTATTCCTGCCGTCATGCCTATGTTTTCATCATTACTGATTGTCTTTCAGTTTCTCATACTCATATAGATCTTTCCATACTGAGCTACAAATAAAATGGTCTAAAAAATAAGAGGATAAGATTAGTGATCACTTGCCTTTCCTTTGCTTAGAATGTTGCTCTACGCTCCCCACATTGGCCCCGCATCTTTGTTGACACTGTCCCATCTACTGAAGGCATCCTTTCTCTCATCTCTGCCCGATGAGGCCCAAGTTTATATCATCTCCTCCACAAAGTATTCCTACTCAAGTTTTCTCGATAAACAGAGTGAGTTACTTTTGTCTCTATATACCTAAAGATTACATTGCATATGCACCATGTTATAACATTAACCAATGCATTATATTTATTTTTTAATATCTTTGTCACATTAGAACTGTATAACATGAGATGCCTGAGTATAGAGCTGGGTCTTATTCTTTAAATCCTCTAATTTAGCAGATGCCTAACAAATATTTATTAACTAAAACCAGAAATAAGCATAAGCTATTCTAGCCTTCTAAACTCTAAGAATGCTTATTTTGATCTGTAGTTAATATTGATTTTTTGCTTAATCTTGAGGTGGAATTTTATCTTGGCTGAAAAGCTTGAATTCTTAAGAATCAGCAGTTGGTTTTTTTTTTTTTTAAAGAGCTGGCTATCAAGAGAAAAATAGCAGGTGTATCACTATTCTAGTAAAAGTAGATATTAACAAGGGGTAACTCAATATCATCCAGTCTGTAATTCATCAATAATCCCTTACCATCTTACATTGCAAAAACCACCATAGAAGATTCTATTTATCAGCTTATCAGTGTTTATCATCACTACAGCATAGGGATATTTAGAAAAACAATATAATATTAATTATTAAAGATGTTACTGTGATGAAACTTTCTAAAATCAGAGTTTCACATGAATATCCATACCTACTAAATTGAAATGCCTTCATCAATTTACTGGTTAGCACAAATCCCAAACTTTATTAGAACTATAGTTCATATGGTTGACATCCTAACCCTAGAGCCAGAAGCCAGATCCCAAACCTCCTTGACATCCTAACCCTAGAGCCAGTTAGCACAAATCCCAAACCTTATTAGAACTATAGTTCATATGGTTGACATCCTAACCCTAGAGCCAGAAGCCAGATCCTGTGTCTGAAAGCTGGTGTTTAAGTGTGTGTCTGACCTTGGTCAGAACAGAGGTGATGGGGGAGAATGCAGAACACCTATTTTTATGGAAAATAATGGGTAGCAAAGATAGTGACAGCAGAGATGGCCTGTTTTTATTATAAAAGACTCTCATTTTTTAGCACAAGGAAATCAACTTTAGAACTGACTACAATAGATCTTTTACTAGTTTGTTTTGAAGGCAAATAGTGTTTAGAAAATAAAAAATCTTTTTATGGAAATTAACCCACAATAAGACTGAATAAAAAATTTGTTGAAGATCAGACTCCATTGCGATATCATAAAAATTAGGTCTGAGCTGAAAACACCATGCCTTTGAAATAGTTAAAAATAAAAATAGATCTCTTAAGGAGGTCTTTTAAAGCACCATCTCACATTTACATTATGACAAATTCAGCAACCAGTTTAAAGACGACAAAACATTGTCATGGTGCTCCCCTGGACTAAAACTCTGAGCATCTTATAAATAGTGTATTTAACAACAACAATCTTTCATTTTTTGCCAAATTCAAAACAAATAATGCTAGTTCTGCCCCTAGGATTTCTTGCTTTTTCTGCCTATGACCTTAGCTCACCCCCAAGTGGCACATAAATGGCTCTGACTTAACTGTTATTTAATCATGACAGTTTGCAAACAGAGTAGCATGATGTTCTAGTTCACTTTAAAGTGAACTCTTTAGGACTGTAAGGACTATCTAGGGCTTAGATTCACTGCAAGACAAAGGCAGAGGGAAAAAAGACTGGGTAAAGGAAACATCAAAATTTATCTTTTAACATCACATGTACTTAAGTGTAAACTAAAAGTTTTTATTTAAACTCTTAGGGGATAAAAGTTTGATGTTATACATGTATTAAACATAATAATATCCTCTGTTTTATGCAGATTAATTTGTTAAAACTGGAGGCATGGAGGGAAAGTGAGAATCATATAGTGTTTCTTACAGACAAAAACTTGGAAACACCTTAGTCCATTGCAGAGAGCTTTATTTGCCCTACCAACTCTAATATTGGGAAGACCTGGGTTTCTACAGATTAAGTAATGAAAAGTCCAAGGTAAATTATCAGAACTAATCAGAAGTACAAAGGACACTGACATGAGATCATTTTAATATTCTACCAGCAATTTTAAAAGGGAATGTTGTATTTCTCTCTCTCTCCTCTCTTTTTAAAGTTGAGAACTGGCAACCATGTGATCAGAAAACAAAACCACAAATACATGAATAGAATTTAGCGTTGCAGTAAAACAAAACTTACTGTGGCATTTTTAACAATATGAATAATAGATACAGAGTGAATAATAATTTTTCATAATTAGTTTCATCTTAAAAATAACATAGCCAAAATTATTTTTATACAGTCAATGAAAATGTTTCTAAATGTTCTAACATCCATAATTAATCCATAAATTAAGTAAATCATTTAATGATTTCTACTATCACCTTGCAAGGTTTAATACTTGTATACCAAAGGAGTTTATTGCTCTGGCATATTGACTGTTTTGACTTAAAGACTCTTGGAAAACAGCAAGTGCAAGAACATTTTGAACTCCCTTATTGTTAAAAGGAGGAGATGAACTTCCATGGCGAAAGATGTCCTCCTATACCAGGAGGAAGCTATCATTCTTACCATCAAGGACAGGAAGTTAAGACTGAGAGGAAATTCGTACAACAAACCTCGTTAAATTAACCCTTATCTTCCTAGTCACTTCTCTACTTAATTTACCCTACCCAAGTCCTTTGCCTTGTCACAAATTACTACTCTTTTTTTTTTAGAGACAGAGTCTCACTTTGTCGCCCTCAGTAGAGTGCCGTGGCATCATACTCACAGCAACCTCCAGCCCTGGGGTTAGACGATTCTCTTGTCTCAGCCTCCCAAGTAGCTGGGACTACAGGCGCCCTACACAACGCCTGGCTATTTTTTTGTTGCAGTTTGGCCAGGGCCAGGTTAGAATCCTTCACCTTCAGTATATGGTAGGGTGACCAGATTTTAACATTTGTAAGGCGGGACAACATGGCTGGGGGGCGGGGCCTGACAACAATGCAAACTTTGATAAGCAGTTCTCGAAAATCACTTCTCAACAATTATTTGTTATTATTACAGTTTAACACTATAAAATTAACAAAAATAATATAAAACTCATATTCTGGTGAAATAGCGGCATGACAGCCACAAACCGTACATTCCCTTCCTGTTCTCTGGCCCGTTCGTGCCTTCTTTCCAAAAATCAGGACTTTTTAAAAACGCTGTGGGACCCAGGACAAATTGTTAAAAAGTGGGACTGTCCTGCCAAAAGCAGGACATCTGGTCACCCTAGTATATGGGGCCAGGTTTAAACCCGCCACCCTCAGTATATAGGGCCAGCACCCTACTCACTGAGCCACAGGCACCGCCCACAATTTCCTACTCTTTGTCCATTTCAGTGTTCAATTCAAACTGCGTCTATGTGTCTTTATTTCCTTATGAAGCTCTATGCCATGTAAAATTGTATTAAGTAAATAGGTATGCTTTTTCTCTTCTTTGAGTTATCTTATGTCAATCTAATTCTCAGGTCCAGCTAAAAAATCCAAAGCGCTGGTAAACATAAAATTTTGCCTCCCTTATGACAAATATGTACCCTTTCAAAAATACATGTTTTACGTCTCGCTCCCTAGCAGCCACTGTGCACCCTCTATGCCTGTTACTAGTGACTGTGGCTTCCTGATTTCCTCCTCTCCATGAATCTCACTCATGGATCTTTACCCAAAAGCCCACTAGCAGTTCATCCAGCCACTTCCCAGCTTAGCTCTCCACCGGGAAAAGTCATCCCTGTAACTCTGAAATGCTGCACAGGCTTGGGAAGCTGTGATTTTGCCGTATAAAGTTGCGATGGCTGACCTAAAACAAGCATCACACCAGGTAGAGCGGCCCTAATGACGGGAAGGAACAGGGAGGGAAGGCACACAGAGAAAAGGCTCTGGGAGTCTGTTTCAGGGCATCTCAAGCTTGAAACCAATGACATTTTGTGTGGGTGATTCTTTTTTGTGGGAGGCTGTCAGTGCTTTGTGGGATGTTTATCAGCATCCTCAGCTTTGACTCATAGAGGTCAGTAGCAGTCCCCGAGTTGGGACAAGCAAAAAATGTCTCCAGACATTACCAAATGGTCTCTGGAGGCCAACATCACACCTGGTTGAGAACCAGTGGTCTATTCTGTAGAGTCTTGGGCACAGAGAACTGTAAGAAGAAAATTAAACAAGAGAAGAGCCTGAATTTGTACCCTTGGGTAACACGTGGAAGCAGCCAGTGGCTTTTGGCCACATATTCCTCTCTCTTTGAACATTAATCAATGTAATGTAAATTTTAGAGTGAACATAAGGACAGAAGGGGTCAGAGGAAGTGAGAGAAATCTGTAAGGAAGAATTCCAAACTCAAATCATCTGCCTCTCCTTGATCCCTGTGAACACACTGAAGAGTACTCCAACTCTTAAGCCTCTTGCTTACAGAGACTTACAAGAAGCAGACTGAGATGGAGGCTCTGGGGTGAGGTGGGAGAAGTTAAGGAAACTTGGGAGGAACAGTAGGGCTCGCCCTAACTGAACTAAGCTTGAGACCAGATCAAGTTTTCCTTCTGAACAGAGTGAACAACTGAAATATGTGAGAAGAGTGTAGTGAGGCTTCTTAACACTTTTCCAAGCCGAATGGAGTTTTCCTGAGGAAGCTGGCAGAACCTAGAAAGACCCTTACCACACTACAAGGTCTCAGAGGATTTAGATGACTAAAACCAACCTTGGGAAAGAAAAAGGACATTTTCTTACCTAATAAACACATGTATATGTAAAAAAAAAAAAAAGCATAATATATAGCATACTCTAATTTTAATGTATGTGAAATGTTTATGTACATAGTACAATTTATATATAAAAAATAATAAAATAATAAACACAAGAAAAGAAAAAGGACATTTTCTTTTCTGCCTAGCCATGACTTGAAGAAAACCATATGAGTTCTTTCAGTTTTTGAGCCTCTCAGACAAAAAGGAGATACTATAACTCATTTCAGAACACTTGTAAGTGACCACAGATGTTAAAGGGTCTAGCACAAAGGGGGCAATCCTGACTTCCTGCCCCCCATCTCCCTTTTTAAAAATACTCTCACCTTTTCAGTCAGATACACACATATCCAGATCTGTGCCACGAGAGCTTTCCTTCTGCCCTTACATACTGTATGTACCAGCTTTTCTGTCATTTTGTTCTGAGACCATCCTCTACGTTCTTGCTGAGACAGTGGTAAATAGTACTTGTTGCTAAATGCATCTCAACTCTTTCACCTTTGGTGACAAAAGAGTGCATGTCAGGGGTAACAATGGGTAAGATGCAGAAAAAGGATATGGCTAGAGGATGACAAACTTCATCTTCATCACCTTTGCTGGCTCTGACTGACTCCACCCGGGTGAAGACATCAGGGATAGCTCAGGCCTGTAGTTTAGTAGGAAACTTGAGCGACAGCCAAAGAAGAAGCAGCATCTAAGGAGTTCAGCTTTTGCTATGCCAAAGAAAGTTCCTAATGTACTAACTCTTTTGCAGATAATAATCTTGAACTGTGGACAAAATATAATACTATTAAAGACTCTGGAGAATAAACAAAAACACTTTGGTGAGGTGCAGTGGCTCATGCCTCTAATCCTATCACTTAGGGAGCCTGAAGCAAGAGAACTGCTTGAGGCTAGGAGTTTGAGACTAGCCTAAGCAAGAACAAGACCCTGTCTCTATAAAAAATAGAAAAAATTAGCCGGTGTGGTGGTGCGCGCTATAGTCCCAACCACTAGGCAGACTGAGGCAGAAGGATCTCCTGAACTCAGGAGATGGAGGTTGCAGTAAGCTATGGTGATGCCACTGCACTTTAGCCTAGGCAACAGAGTGAGACCCTATCTCAAAAAACAAACATGAATAAAAAAAAAAAAACCACATTCCTCCCCCCACAACAAAAACAATGTCTGAGATGTAATTCAAAACTACTTGACATATAAAGAATCAGGAAAATGTGATCTACTCCCAACAGAAAAGACAACAGAAATCAACCTTGATAAGACCTAGATAAAGGAAGCAACGAGTTTAAAAGCAGCTATAATTACACTTGCTAAGAGAAGATACTCATAAATGAATGAAAAAAAGGCAAATCTTGTCAGAAAAACACGAAATACAACAACAAAACTCAGAAATTTTAGAACTCAAGAATTCAATATCTGAATTACCAGCTAGGTCTAACAGCAGAACAATGACAAAAACTGGGAAAAAATCAGCTGAAATTATCCAATCTGAAGGAAAGAAAAGATAGGGGAAAAAACGGTTTCAGAATCTTGTGAACAATAGCAAAAGATCTAACACAGACCTTCTTCAGAGTTCTGGAAGAATAGAGGATGGGTAGAGAATGAGAGAATGTGATAGGAAAAAATACCTATATAAATAATAACTGAAAACATTCACTTAAGATATACTTTACAGATTCAGGAAGCTTATCAATTGTAAAGACGACCTAAAAACAAGATCAATCACAAAAACCCATGCTTAGTTTTAATAACAACCAAAAATAAAGAAAAAAGTCTTGAAGGGTGACAGAGAAAAAGGACATATATACAAGAGAACAATAATTTGAACTATCAGACTTCTCTTTAGGAGACATGAAGTCCAGAAGACAAGTGGAACAATATTTTTAATATTCTGGAGGAGGAAGAAGCACACTTTGCTTTAAATATAAAGACAGAAAGGTTAAAATAAAATGGATGTGAAGATATTAACATTTAAACAGTGAACACAAGGAGGCTGGAGTGACTATAGCATTAATATTAGGGGGAGAAAAGCACATCACTTGCCTAACTGCCACAGTATAATTTATTTTTTATTTTCTTCAGATTGATATGAGGGTATAAATGTTTAAGTTACATTTTTTAAATTAAATGATAACTATGTATATTAATGCAATTCTGGGGTACAGTGTGGTGTTTTCACATACAATTTGAAATATTTTCATCAAACTGGTTAACATAGCCTTCATGTCATTTTCTTAGTTATTGTGTTAAG
>NW_003852399.1:27964135-27985016 GCF_000181295.1 Otolemur garnettii | reverse complement strand
ATTTTAACACTCCTTTGGCAGTGTTGGACAGATCCTCCAATAAGAAGCTTAGCAAAGAAATTTTAGATTTAAATTTAACTATTCAACTTTTGGACCTAACAGACATCTACAGAACTTTTCATCCTAAGAAAACTGAATACACATTTTTCTCATCAGTCCATGGAACATGTTCCAAAATCAATCACATCTTAGGTCGTAAGTCTAATCTCAGTAAATTTAAATGTTTTTTGTTTCTAAGGTAAAGTTTAAATTGTAGGTGAGCCCTGCACCCAGGGGGTGTGCTGTATGCCACAGTATAATTTTAATTAAAATTAGAACACTCACCAAGAACAAACAAAAAACCATCTTCAACGCAGCACTGAATTCAAACTGCATCAGATAATAGAGATGGCAGTCTCTCTAACAGTCCTGACTGGCCTACATCACAATGCCTACAAAGGCTACTAACAGGAAATCCAAAGCTGTTATGCTCTCTACTACTGTCCCTCGACCCCAGCAATGAAATCAACAAAACTAATAACCTAGTAAGCCAGAGATTCTCTGTTTGGGGGAAAGAGTCAGGCTATGCTCTTACAATAAAGTTGGTGAGGGAAAACACATTCATTCACAGTCAAATACAAACAGAGCAAATATGGCAAAGTTTAACTGTTGAATCTAAGTGAATGTTTAAGTGTTCGCTGTATTATTTTTCAGCTTTTTGAATGTATAAAAATTTTCATGTTAAAAAAATTGAAGAAAAGTTAGGTAGGAGAGTTTTGGTTTTTTCTTTTTTGCAGTTTTTGGCTGGGGCTGGGTTTGAACCCGCCACATCCAGCATATGGGGCCGGTGCCCTACTCCTTTGAGCCACAGGCGCTGCCCAGGTAGGAAAATTTTATTCAAAAAACCTTCCCCTCTCTTTCTTCTCTATTTAGACATATTCTAGTTGTGGGGGTGGTTGTCAGGGTACCAACTACAATTTTTGGAAAAGAACATCACATGATTCTGATATACATCAACCAATGCTGGCAAATCCACATAGGCTGAGTTTGACTTTCAGGGCCTGGCAAAGGGACCAAGTTTCCGGAGCCCAGAAGACAAGTGTAACACATCAAAATATGGATTCATTTTCCACTCCACCTTCATTGGCTGAGCAGCTGCCAAGCACAAAGACTGAATCTCCTGATACTTGTCAGACACATGCAGTACTGCCTCACAAATTCATTGCTTCTCTGAGGTGCCCACAAGCATATTTGGGGAGAAGCCTTGAGAACAAGTTTAGGAGTGGCTGTCTTTCTATGAGACTGGAGAGATTCCACTGAAGAATCTGGATGTCATGAGGAAGCAATGGTTCAGGCAGAGGAAGCAGCTGGTGAGATCACTAGGAAAGTGTACAAGCAGGAGAAGAAAAGCTTGAAGAAAAAGGACTGGCTGCACTTGCTCTCGCTTCTCCAGAAAACAGCAGAACTCAGAAGGAGTGTGAGGAGAAGGCTGAAAAACTCAAAAGAAGAGAATGGAATGGAAGACCACCCATCTATCCTGTCTCTAAGTCCAAGAAAAAGAAATCTTTTTCCAAGGAGGAGTGAGTTAGTAGTGATCTTGAGGCCACAGGCAGTGTAAATCCTCCCAAGAAGAAGAAGATCTTCACCCAAAGAGGAAACAGTTGTTAGTGATCCTGAAGAGGCAGGCAACAGGAGTGTGTCTGAGAAAGAGAGTAAGTTTTCTTCCAAGGAGGAGATAGCAGTGGGCCCAAAAGGCTGCACGTGGCAAGAATGGCTCTAAGAAGAAAAAGTTCCACTAACCACCCCAGGAAGATTAGACTGTACATTCCCTGTGAGAAGAGGTATTCTATACCCCTTGGTGACATTTCTCACCCCAGGTCCTGTATCTCAATAAACACAAATTAACGGGGGGGGGGGGAAGAAAGAAAGGAAATCTACATGGATAAACACTAGAATGAAGGCCAGGACGTTTTCTAGTTTGCTCACTACTACATCTGGCACATAAGGTTTTCAAGGAGTATTTGTTTACTGAGTAAACAAAAATAGCTACCCTGGCTGTTTAAGAACTTAGTAAGATTCCTAGACTTTATATTGTCAAGATAGGATTTCTTAACATAAATTCTGAATATTATCTGGACAAATTGTTGGTCAGCATGTTTGGTATTTTTTCAACGATGGAATGAAGTTTCAATAATCAGCTTTCTCCTGTACTTGTCACTTAGTAATCCTCCATAGTAAACAAAACAAAACAAATTTAAGTTGCTGAATTATAACATTTATTCAACTAGAGATACATGTCTCATACTTCCTTTGAGCTAACATCAAAGGAAGGATTAATTTAAAAGGTCATGAAGGAATTCAAATTTCCAGCTTGCCCAATCTTTACACTCCAAAATAAATGTAAACATATAATAACATTAGATCATCTACAGCAGCAGTTTGCAACCTGTGGGTTGCAACCCACAGAAACTGTATTAAAGGGCTGCGGTATCAGGAAGGTTGAGAACCACTGATCTATAGCATTCACCTTTCCAAAAGAGCTTGAGAAGAAAAAAGCTGGCAGGTGGGTTTTTGATAAGAGAGTCATGCAGATGAAATAATAGAGCAGTCTTCCAGATCAGTTAAATACTTTAAAAACATTATTTCTCCTTCAATAAAAATAAATCTGAAGGTTGTAAATCCTAAAAGCAATTACGTTCAAAGCCAAATGTTCTCAAAACAATTTTACATAGCTTTTTCTAAATGGTCTTTATTAAATTTTAAATGAGAACTACAAATAAGAGATAGTTAAGTGTTTTTATGGTTCCTGTGAGGAAATTACATAAAGATTTAAAAAATACATATAAAATACAATCTGTAAATGAGGGCAGGGATTAGCAATGTCTAGGATGGCTAAGGACTTGTTTTCTGGTATTTAGATTACTTTCTCCCCTATGAGATGGCTCTCAGAAGTTAAGTCTCCACAGTTGCTCAGAGTGATCTGATTAAATCACCACTATTTAAACAGGACTCTCTTAGATACTCTGTGCATGACTTCCAACTGTGTAGTGCCTAACTCTCCACATATGCCAAACAGAGAGAAGAATAAATTGCTAGCTAACCTCCCAATAATTCCAGAAGATTTAATGAGACAGGGAGCCAGACCCCCAAGGTGAGTCAATTATTCCCTGGGTAGAAGTTATATTATTTGTGAGGTGCTATAGCTCCAAGGATAAAAGAGTATTGTTCAAGCATTAGCTATTTCTTAATTTCCCAAAGTGTTTACATGCAGTGTTTCAGAACAATATACTCACCTAGAAATAAATGATCTAATAATTTATAAATCAGTTTGAGCTTGACAGAATGAGATCATCAGACAGACTTTATAATGTTGTTTCTCTTCTGATTATTAATTAGAGAGAGAACACCAATCTTTTAGGACAAATGGGTTTAAAGGAATAGACTGATAGGAGGAAGCTCTCTAATTGAATCCAGGTATTAATATGTCCTAATACCATCAACTATGTATTTCACTGAATTCAGGGTCAACTAATTTTGGCTTGCCCAAGGCAACATTAGGATGGTGCCCTGGTAAGAAAAGATAAGGATCTGCTGGTGAAATGTGATTCAATTCTTATAAAGAAATTTGGCCCCAAATTAATTTATATGATTAATAAACACATATAAATAAAGGCAACAACAAACAATTTAGGATTAGTGAGTCACAAACTCTTAGTTCTCACACGATGGTCATGCTCTCATAAGTTAAAATGGATAAAATTGATTTTTTACACCAGATTAGCCACACGCTATTAATCACATAAAATATTTCCCTGAAAGTTTGGCATAAACATGGGCTGATGCATTTTGTAGTGGCCATTTTTTTCCAAAGTAAATATAGATTTTTTTGGTGGGGAGGAGTCTTTAGAAAGCAATCACAAATTTCAAAATTAATAAATTCACATTGTTTTTAAGGCAGTAAATACACAGGCCTGCCTAATGCTGCAGGAAATTGATGTATAATCTGTCTGGCAGCTGGACCATGAGAAAAAATTTTAGAAACGGCTGTAAAATAACTAAGACTCTGAAGGCTCAACAAACCAACAAACCTTGTTTTAGTAAGACAATTTTCCTGGTTCATAAAAAAAGATAATGAAGTAGAACGTGAGATAACCAATTAACTTATAGAGTGTGATGAATTATCTTGGGTATGTTAAATGGGACTTAATTCGGGCCTGGGCTCATACAAAATGGCTTACCATGGTGATTAAGACCAGCTGCTAGGTGGCATAGGTTTAAATTATCCAACAGAACCCAGGGGTGTGTGTGAAAACAGAGGGTAGAACAGTCTCCAAAATGTTAAGATTTTCACCTCTGTTTGGTGAAAATTACTCAGTTTTTTACTATCTTCTACTAAGAGATGATTTTACTGATTTGGCAGACTGAAGGAGAAGATTTAGTTTTCCAACATATGTACCACGATGGCTTAAAGATTTAATATAGTCCACCTTCTAAGTCTCATAATTTTCCAAAAAGACCAAGAAACCATTTAAACAAAATAATTTCCTTCCTTTAAATGCTGAAGAGAAATGCCAAACTTTGTTATAAAAACAGTTCTAGTTTGATACCAAAGTATTATTAACACTTTGAGCAGAGGCACTAACATATTTTGTGGTTTACTTAAAAAATTATAAAAGTAGTACATGTTAAACAAAAAAATGCTATTGAGCTATTATAAAGATAGAAACTTCACATCTTTTGTATTAACCTAGATGGAGTTGAAACACATTCTTCTTAGTAATATATGACAAGAACAGAGAAGAATCCCATACACGCAATTCTAATATAAAGCCAGTAGACAATCTAATACATACCCACATAAGAGAAAAACTCAAATCAATTCAAGGTGGGAGGCTGGGGAATGAGGGAACGAGGAGAAGGGAGGAGGTTGGGGTATGGGGAGTTATGGTGTATGATACACCTCTTAGGGGCGGGATACAGTAATAAGAGGGCTTCACCTAACAAATGCAAACTTTGTAACCTAATTCTTTGTACCCTCAATGAACCTGAAACAAAAAGAAATTTTAAAAAATTTCAAATAATACTAATACAAAATATACTGCAAAGTGAGAATCCACTTCTGACTCTCCGCCCACCACCACCCAATTCACCAAGGAAAACTACTGAGATTTGCTATGTAACTTCCAGACCTTTTCCCAGCACAAATCCATACACACAAATGGTTTTACAAAAAAGCTATCTTTTTTTTTTTTCTGTTCTGGAACTTGTTTTTATTTCATTAGAAAAGTGTATCATGGACAGTTCTCTACATGTATATCTGTACATACAAATCTACCACTCTGCTTACACACACACACATATAATACTGTGTTTCCCCCAAAATAAGACCTACCCCAGGATTTCTATGCATTTGCTAAATATAAGCCCTACCCCAATAATAAGACCTAGTGATGGGCATGGCTATGCAGATGCCCATGCCATGCATTTTGGCGCAGAGCAGTAAGGAAGACTGGAATACCTTTTATCTGCCACAGCTCTTTTGCATTTGCATGGGTGCGCATGTGATAACCACGATTGCAGGCATCCTATTGCGCACGTGCAAATAGCTACGGGAAAGGAGTTCATGTATCACTAGCACCAGCCCCACCAAAAAGGTCAGCTCCCCCTGTTAGGTTCCAGAAGAAGATGACTTAACTGTATTTGAATCAATGTAGATTGTTGTATTATACTCAATAAAAATAAGACATCCCCTAAAAATAAGCCCTAGTGTGTCTTTCTGAGAAAAAAATAAATGTAAGACAGTGTCTTATTTTCAGGGAAATACAGTAGTGAGTTCTTTCACTTGTTCATTTTTTACAAACCTTTACTGAATGGCGCCCATGTTTCTGGTATAAAGCTAAGTGGGCAGATTAATTGTGGTGGGGGGTGGAGCAAGGCATGACAATGGCACATGCTCCAAATGTAGAGGGGAGAACTAGAGGAGACTTCCTGGAAGTGGTACACCTAAGATGAGTGTTATAGGGTAAATACGAGGTGAGCTAGTGAAGAAGTGAGTGAATGAATTAGAACATAATAGTGTAAGCTTATGGATTTTTAAATATAATGTATGTACTTTCAATGTGAAGGAACTATTTCACCATATTTCACTGTTAAGGTAAGTACAAAGAAAATAAATTAGAATTAGATTTTTAATAGTACAGTTAATGATTAGTCTAAAAACACTATATATAATAGAAGATATAAGATTTAAAAATTTAAGACACTTTTATGACTTAAATCACTATGTGTACACATATAATACTTATACCTACAAAAGAGTTGACAATTTTTTGAACTTGCTACCATGCACTTATATTGGCAACACTGTACAAACAACTCGATGAGGTTTCATAACCCTGTTGTATTAGTGACTCACAGCTGTGTTTATGTCAACCTTTGACACCACTTTTGGTGGTACCTTGCTAAGTGATGTTCATTATTACTGTGTGTTTTTATATGTCCTTATGAGAATGTTGGAGCTTGAATTAGAGCAATGAACAAACATCCCCAAATTTCTTTCTCTTTTTTCTGTAGTTTTGGCCGGGGCCAGGTTTGAACCTGACACCCCCGATATATGGGGCCAGTGCCCTATTCCTTGAGCCATAGGCACTGTCCCATTCCTAAATTTCTTGTTAACTTGGCCAGAATGGAAGTGAAATCAGAAACGTGTTAGTCCAAGTTCATGGAGGATAATGCCATGAAAAAAACGGCAGTGTACAAATGGAGTAAATATTTTTCTGAGGGGAGAGAAAGCATCACTGGTGAAGAGAGGTCAGGGCAGCTAGTAACAAGCAGAACTGACAAAAACATTGCAAAAATTTGTTGAATTGTGAGTCAAAATTGTCAGCTGACTGTAAGAAGCAAGCAGACCAAACATCAGTAGAGAAACAGAATAATCTTAACTGAAAATCTTAGCATGAGAAAGGTATGTGCAAAAAAATCCCTAAGGAGCTCACCAATAAATAAAAGCAAGGGGGAGTCCAAGTTTGGAGAGGCAAGATGATGTTTGGACTGTGTTAGTGCTGGTAATGAAATATGGGTGTACCAACACAACCCTGAAACAAAGCCTTAAAGTGCACAATGGAAGTCAGCCAATTTGCCACAACCAAAAAAGTTTTCTCAGTCCAAATCAAGAGTCAAAATGTTATTAACCATTTTTGATATGTGAGGGATTGTTTATTATGATTTGTATCAAATGGACAGTTAACTAAGTTTACCATTTGGAAGTACTTAAAAGCTGCATGAAAAAGACAATAATGACCTGAACTTTTCACGAACTCATGGCTCTTGGATCACAACAATGCACCAGCTCACATGACACTGTCTATGAGGGAGTTTTTAACCAGTAAACAAAATAATTGTATTAGAACACCCTCCCTATTCACCTAATCTGGCTCTCAAAGACTTTTTTATTTATTTACCTAAAGTTAAAGAAAATACTGAAAGGAAGACATTTTGATGACATTCAGAACATCAAGGGTAATACAATGACAGCTCTGATGGCTATTCCAGAAAAAGAGTTCCAAAATTGCTTTGAATGGTGGACTAGGTGTTGGCATCAGTGCACAGTTTCCCAAGGGGAGTACTTCAAAGATGACCCTAGTGATACTCAGCAATGAAGTATGTAGCACTTTTTCTAGGATGAGACCACCAATTTAACTGTCAGACCTTGTATGTACATGTGATATGCAACATACACCAACTATATACTATAGCATACTGAATACTGAAGAATAAAATAAATCTTATCTTTTTGGTATTCTTGACAAAAGAAGACTTAGTTAATTGGTTTATTTAGAAAAATTTTACTTATATACATAGTACTTTAGTGGAAATTCAGGAAACAACCCATATACAACTAGTCAATTTGAATTTTACACAGAACCATTATTGTTGCACTGGAAGCCTGATTCATTTAGTTATTCAAATTTGATGGAGTATGGTTTATGGAAAAAATATTACATGAAGCTCTAGAAGAAAGTCATATTAAGACACATCCTTATTCTCAAAGGGCATCCAAAGTATTATTAGGAACACACATAGTCACAAGTAATTACAATTAGAAAGCAGCACAGAAAAAAGAAGATAATTACAAATGGTGGAACTGGGTTTAATAGATTGAAGCTGGGTGAGATTTTAACTAACAACACAAGAGTGAAGTGAACTTGAAGATAGCACAGAAAGGCACAAGCAAAGAGCAGAGATGACCACACAGGTCAAAGAAGCAGGATGGTGCCATGCACATGGAGAGGATAATGAAAAGTCCAGGGTAAGACTAGAGTGCAGTGGGCATAGAGCAAGCAGGAGTGGGAGAAGAGGCTGGAGAAGTCGATGGGGGCAGGTTATAAAGCAGATCAGCTATATTCCAAAAAGTTCCACATTTATCCTACAGGAAATGAAGAGCCATTAAAGGCCTGTCAAAGGTTATGACATGAGCAGAACAATGATGTATAAGTTCAAATGGAAAAGAAGACAAGTACAGGTAGACAGAATAGGGGCCTACAACAATGTTCTAAGGAACGGGTAAAGTTGAGCTGATCAGGGATAGTAGCAGTGGAAACTGGAAGAAAGGCTGAAAAATACATTTTGGAGGCAAAATGACATAAGGAAGAACTTGGGCTCCAGGAAGCCCTGGATTTGAATGCTGGCTCTTTCAACTACCTGTTTTCTGGAGTGGAACAAGTCTCTTAAACCCTTTCAGGTATAGTTTCCTCATCTATAAAATAGAAATAGAGGACCTGCCTGTGGAAAAAAATACTATGAGAAAACTATAAAGTTGTCTAAATAAATCATATCCACACTTATTTACTTAGCATCAAATAGTGATAAAAAGAATAAAATGTACATCCTATTTGGCTGGGGAAACAGACATATAAACAACTAAAGTGACAGTAATATAATGTGATCAGACCTATACTGGGCATAAGATCAAAAACAAGAACACAGAGAATAGTGTGTAAAGGTACCAAAGATTGTGTAAAAATTAAAGGATTCAGTGAAGTCTTCACAGAGGTGATGTCTGAACCAGGCTACTCAAAACTTTAAAGTGTTCTGTTTTCACCTGGAATTACCTATCGGGTTCCCCACTTTACCACACAAATTATAGTACACAACCCCTATGAAGACACTAACTGCCACTCAAGTTTTAAAGGGCGAGTCAGAGAAAGTGGTTGGGAAAAAAGGTGAGGTGAGGGGAGGAAGGAGAGAGGAAGAAGAGTTAGAGAAATATGAGTGAATTTTAGGCAAATACCTTCTGTGGAAATAATACTTGAAAGAAAGCCAGATAATATTTAGATTCCTAGTATGATTCCACGTAAAGGCAACAAAATTCAAAGGAATGAATGTAATGAGTTCCAGGTGCCGTTTAGTAGACGTTTTTCATAGGTTTGACTGAGTTAAGGTGGCTACTGTCAGTATCATGTCTGAACAAGTTTTAATTTAACTTTAAGCAACAAATATATAAACTCTTGTTTAGACTGTATGTGTTTATCTACAAGCTGCTGATAAGAGCTAAAACATTTGCTTTCTTGAGAATGTGAGCAAAAACCTTGACTGTAAAAATGTTTATTTTTTTAACCCATTCATAAATTAGATGATTTTATCTAATTTTCAACAAATATTTATTAAATGCTTATTCATGTAAGGCACAGTGGGGGATATAAGAGTTAATATAATATGATATAGATCTTATCACCAAGGTTGAGTCTCTTAAATATGTTCACTATAAAACAGACAGTGATAAATTCAGTGACAGGTACAGAGAGAGGGTGACACAGTAGAAAGGAGGGAGATCACTCTGAGATGAAAGATCAAGGGTGTGGCACTGGCATTCAGACGATGGGGCAATGCTGTGCTGTTTCATCTGACAAACATTTACTGAGCACATACAATGTGCAAGCTACTCACCTAAATGCAATGAGACTTTGAGGAGAGTTAGTACAATTCCTTCACTTAGTTCACCAGGACATGAAAGCCTCCAGAGACACTAATAGCTCACTGAAGACCAAACAGCACATCATAGGCAAAGATAAGATTTGCATTGATATTGCTAGGCAACAAGTCCAGTATCTTCTATTTCTTCACTCTGTCTCCTCTAAAATCCTTTAGTCTGAATATTTTTAAATGTATAATCGTTATTTCAAAAGATATTCCATTTCATTTCTGAATTAAGTTTAATTTGTTATAAAATATCTACATTAACATAAGTTAAAATCTGTCTTCATTCCTAAATAGTGGCTTCCTCTGTAGTTATAATACATAGAATAAGATCCTGTAGCCATATAACTATCCTTCACATGTACGAAGACAATATTCATGTCCCCATGCTACTACTAGGTACCCAGTACATCCTCATGGTTAGAGAATAAGCACTGGAATTAGGCAGACCTGGATTTGAATCTCTGCTTCAACATTCACTAGGTATATAATAATGAGCAAATATAATATAATTTGCATGTTTATTTAGACAATGGAGATGTTTATGTCTCTCATGCCTCCCAGTATCACTCACTGGAATAGCTGATAGCTATGATAAAGAATTGGCACAACTTTTGGTACATAGTAGAACTGTCAGAACACTATAGAGTTTCTTTATTTATGGGTACATAAAGCTGACAATGAATCATTTAAGTGGAAAAGTTGCAAAACTGAAAAATATGGCAGTTTTCTAAGTGTCTCTCTCTGGCACAGACCAATGAATGAATGATGGTTGTGAAATACTGAAGACAAGCAAGGTAGCATGGCTTCAGAGATAGCATACGAATGATTGTAAAGCATGGCTTCATCCAATGACCTATGGAGATTGCACTGCTGGCAAAATGTAGTAAGTTTATTGAGATTAAATATTAAAAATACATTGCCTATGATATAAGGTTTATATATGCTTTTTTTAAAGAGGGGAAATATCTTTAAGGCTGGGATTCAGATATAGTTTTATAGTTTATACAGTGCCTTAAATACATTAAAAGACAAAAAATGGCACAAGAACCATTCCCCTTATTCCCATTCTCCCACCTCCTCTAACAGCAGTCATCCATAACTGCCTAGTTATCAGAACTATTTAGCATACATATTAGTAAAATGAAAACCATCTAGCAGACTTAAAAATGGCAATCAGTATAAAACATTCATTTCATTTTTAATTTTTTAGCAAGAAATATTTTGGGAAGCTCAGTCTGGAAATTCTAAAACTAGAAAATAACATACCAAAGAATATGGGTTCATAGATCAAATAGCTTCTTAAAAATCAGGAGGATAGTGTTAATATAGGAAGGCTAAATGTGGCATATAAAACTTTCTTTCCTACACTGATAATAAAGTAATTAAAAATTACAAAAAGCAATCCTATTATAGATATTACCTATATTTAGCTACTATTCACCTTTTAGATAAAAGCTACTTTTAATATACAAGCAAAATGAAAGCTCAATTGATTTGCACTTACATGCTTTAACAAAAAAAGGCAGCATACTAATGTAGGCCTGAAAGAAAAATTTTGGGAGTTGAAAAACTAATGAAAGAAATTTAAATTACTGGCAAAGACAAAAAGATCATATTCTAAAAGACTAAGCTTTGATTTTGGTGAAATCACTACATTATTCATTTGTTGTTAGTAAAGTTTCTCTAAAAAAGTTCAATGAGACATACTACTGATATGCATATAACAGTGCATGTAAATATTTCTGAATTCTCCAATATTGAAAATTAGAAGACCGTGTGGGGGTGGCAGAAAAAAATGAGAGAAAGAAGTAAAAATAAAAACAAGAAAATAAGATATCTTCTCCTCTCAAAATAAATTAAGTTGCAATTTCTGATTTACTCCATACGATCCTTCTGGACAGACCAGATTTAAAGAATTTTAAGAAATGATGTCTTCCTGCCTATCAGGAGTTTGTTAGAAGTATATTTAATTCTATGAAGCTGGGAAATAGAACATGATAGGGAACTAAGTTAATCTAGAAAAGGTGTGAAATTGGAGAAAGGCCTAAACATCAAGTAGAATTACAGAATGTTGAAAAAGAATAATAATTTTAAGAAGTAAACAGTTTTAAGGAAGGGAATAATATTCAGTGTTTTGAATAAAGTAAATGATCCTAAAAATAGTTTTGGTTTTCTTGGCAGGAATGGAATGAATTTTATGAAACTAGGGAGACCTATAACAGCAATTAAAATCTGAAACTGCTACATAAAGAGAAGAGAGCAATTATCAGTTTGCATCTACACTATCAAGCCTGTATCCACACTTACTCCCGAAGTCTTCTGAATCTGACTAACATTTCTCCCTCTTCCAGTCCAGACTTACTTTCTCTCCCAATGTTCTGGGTCTCATCTCCTTCTCTTTCTTTAGAGATTTCATTCCATTGGTTATTTTCAGTCAATCCCCAAACCCTTGCCATTAACTCTTTTCTTTCAGCATAGAAAAATCCTCAATTTGTTCTTTCTTATCTAAAAATAAAGTAAAATAAAATCTTTCTTAACCTTCTGTCTTCTTTTATCATCTTTTATCTCTTTTTTCCCCAGGCATCTTCTAGAAAGAAGTCTATATCTTCCCCTGATTCATTCTTCACCCTGAAGCAATCTGACTTTAGGCCTCACCATCTCACAGATGCTTGACTTACAAGCAACACTGACTTTCTAAACATCAAATCCAGTTGCCAGGTTTTAGCTCTCATATGATTCATTCTTGTGGAAGCTTTTTACACATTCATCTCCTCTTTCTGGAAATGTTCTCCTATCTTAGTATCAAAGACATGACCCTCCTTTCTCTGTTGCTGCATGGGGACCCATCTCTCCTATATTCATGACTTCAACTAGAATGGTTAAAAAATGGAGCCATTACCTTTACTCCCACCCTAATTATTCAGGTGAAACATCTAGGAATTATCTGAGATCTTCCTTTTCCTTTACTTCCCAGATCTAAATATCAAGGATTAGAGATTCTCTCAAAACTGTCCTCTTCTATCAATTCCATTGCCTTCGTTCATTTCTCATTTAGACTATGTCATAAAACAATGATCTCCTTAACGATTTCTCTACCTGTAGCCTCAATCCCTTGCAATTCAGGTTCAAGAGGAGAGCAATTCACGGTAATTTTCCAATGGCTTTCAGTTATCTAAAAGCTAAATTCTCAAATTCGTGTGGATAATGCCTCTGCCTACTCTCCAGCCTCCTTTCTGCCAATGCCAATGTCCAACTCAATTTCAAGCTCCAACAATACTGAACACGCCCTTCCATGCTCAATTCTTCTGTACATGCTGCACCGCCATTTCCCCCATTTGTCTGTCTGGTACATTCTTACTCATTCTTAGGTATTTAAAAAATGCTATCTTCTCTAACAGCAGTGGACTTTGCTGTTCCTTACATATTCTCAACTGTAGTTTTGAAGATTATTTCATTCAACAATTATCTCACTGCACTGTAATTATTTGCATGGACATGTTAACTGGATTAGGAAATTAAGATAGATGCTGCATCCCAGATCAGTAGTTATTAAACTATTCCCCTAATTTAAAAAGTTCTGTGACAACATATGCCAAGAAAGGTCTACTAGTTAATTTTAAGCTATTTGATATTAAGGAATAAGAGACCACTTATTACTTTTGTTTTACCATCACTCAGTACAGTGTGAAACATACATTTTTTAATACATGCATTTGGTTTTAATTAAACCTTATTTAAATTAAAGATCTGTAGCATTTACCCAACAATTTTTTTTTTTTTATTGTTGGGGATTCATTGAAGGTACAAGATGTGTCACACACTGAGGCCCCACCCCCTTCCCTCCTTCCCTCTCTTTGCTCTGCAGACCCAACAAGTATTTCACTGAACAAACATTGTTTCAGTAACTACTATTAGCCAGAAACACCCTTGGTGCTAGGGTACAGTGCTGCCATGACAGCCAAGATCTCTTCTACCATAGAAGAATTTAAAATGTAGAGAAGTTAGTATAAAAAGTAATTCCTAAACTGTATAATAAGAACTTGACAAGACATTATGGAAACATTTATGAAAGACCTAACTTAGACTTTTTTTCCTCAGAAAAACTCTTATCTTAAAACAGTGCTTAGAAACACAGGCAAAAGACAGGTGCATGAAGATAGGGGTGGTGATGCTAGAGAAGCCCAGGAAAACTGACATATAGATACTACAGAAGAGATAACAGGGAGCTGGAGAAATACCAGGAGCCAAACTGCAAAGGAACTTCTAAGAGAAATTTAAGTTTTATACTACAAGTAACTAATTCAAATTTTCTCCATGAATCAAACCACTAAATTAAACACTTGTTCTCTAAAGCTCCACATTCCTGTACCATGAAGGAAAAAATATTCCAAATGAAACACTTCCCAGGCTTCCTAGAAGAAAAATTCATCCTGTGGCACCCACTGTGACTAAGAATGAAGGAAACAGATCAAACTAGAGATGTTTTACTCATACATCTCCAGGCTGTGTGAAAATGAAAACAGTTGGGACTCAGGACGCAGGAGTTACCACAGTTTTAACCATGAACTCAGTGTGCAACTTATTAAATGTTCACTTTTGAAACAGAAGGAATACGTTTTACCTTTCTATTTAAGATAGAAGATTAGATTATAATCTCTTCTGGTTTTCCATTCAGATGAGCACTGTTAAGTGGGGTCATATTTCTGTATTACAGGTACAATTTTTCTGAAAGTCTGTGAATACTTTAATTTAAAAGCCATGGACAGCAACCTAGAGGAGTTCTGACCATGCAAATTATCTTATAAACAGTTCCATGTGCACTGTTCATCTGAAGTCTCACTAGAGATGGATAATGACCTTGTATTTTGTACTCATTTACTCTGAATTAGGCAAATCTTCTGTTTTTAATTACATACTTAATTCACCTAGCATGGTCTAATTACAGAAAACAAAACATCATTTAAACAAAAGGTGGCCTTGAACTTAATCTATCAAAACACCAGTGAGTTTTAAAAGTTTTCAGTTCTTAACAAACTGCCAAGACATGTAATAGCAATTTTCCAAATGTTATCATGTGCTTTTATAGCAACAGATTTAATACATAATCAAACATCTGTATATACTTTAAAAACGTGATGTGTTGTCTCACTATTAATGCAAATCTGCTTAAATTTTGAGAGACTTAAAGTATCTTAAAACTGAAGCTCATACTATATGATACTTTTTAAGTATCCAAAATAGTTTTAGCCTTGAAATGACAAGTCATCATTACTATGGCTACTTATATATAAAATGGTCCAGAACTCTATAAACTCATGTTTGGAATTTTCCCTAATTCCTCACAATGTAAATTAGTAGCCCTTCTCTGTGCCATTGTAGTACCTTACATATCTTTCAATTGTAGTATTTAAAATGTTGAATTATTATTATTGGTTTAAAGATCTGCCCCCTAACTAGATTTCAAAGTTCATAAAAGTAGAATTTGTACCTTTATTTCCATGTTTGCTTCAATGTGGAGCAAAGTGCTTAATACAGAACAGGTCCTCAATACACATTTGTTGAATTAATGTATTTAAACACAATGTTGAAAAATATTTCTAGTCTTATACAGAGGTCTAGTCTTATAACATGGTCTTATACAGAGAAAATCCCAAAGAATCTACCAAAAACTACTATGACTAAAAAATAAGTTCCATAAGTCTGCAGAATACAAGATAAGTAGACAAAAATCAATTGTGTTTCTGTATAACAGTAACGTACAAACAAAAAGTGAAATTAAAAAATCAATTCTATTTACAATAGCATAAAAACCAAATTTTTGGAGAACAAATTCAATAAGACTTGTATAGCTTGTATTTTGAAAACTAAAATATTATTCAAAAAAATTAAAAAAGACTCAAACAAATAGAAAGATATGCCATATTCATGGACTGGAAGACTTACTTAGATGGCAATACCACCAAAAGAAATTTATGAAATTCAGAATAGCAAAAATATATACTAGAATATCATTCAGCCTTAAAAAAAGAAGAAAATCTTGTCACATACTACAACATGGATAATCCATGAGGACATTACAGGTAGTCCCTGTGTGATGAACAAGGTAGGTCCTATAGGTTTGTTCTTAAGTTTAATTTGTATTTAAGTTGAAAGAAGTTTATTTACCTATTACTTGTAATAGCCTCTTCTACTCATAAGTTCAAGTTGTATGCCATTTGGATGTTTGTAACTCTGGGACTGCCTATATTCCAAGTAAAATAAACCAGTTACGAAAAGATAAATATTGTATGACTTATATCAGGTATCTAAAATAGTCTAATGTATAGAAGTGTAAAGTAGAATGATGGCTGTCAGGGACTGGCAGAAAAGGAGAATTGTTGTTTAATAGTAGAGTTTCAGAGTTGCAAGAGGAAAATGTTCTGGAGCTCTGTTTCACAATGAGGTGATATACTTAACACTACTGAACTGCAGACTTAACAAGAGTTAAAATGACAAATTTTATGCCTTTTTTTTTTTTTTTTGAGACAGAGCCTCAAGCTGTCCCTCTGGATAGAGTACTGTGACATCACAGCTCACAGCAACCTCCAACTCCTCGGCTCAAGTGAGTCTCCTGCCTCAGCCTTCCAAGTAGCTGGGACCACAGGTGCCCGCCACAATGCCTGGCTATTTTTTGGTTGCTGCCATCATTGTTGTTGGGTGGGCCCGGGCTGGATTCAAACTTGCCAGCTCAGGTGTATGTGGCTGGCGCCTTAGCCGCTTGAGCCACAGGCGCTGAGCCGCCATTTTTAATAAAATAAAAATATTCTTAAAATAACCAAACTAATCTTGAAAAGAACAAAGTTGGAGGACATACCCTTTCTAATTTCAGAACTTACTGAGAGAGCTGTAATAATCTAGACAGTGTAATAATGGCATGAAGACAGGCATATAGAATCAATGCAGCAGAAAATATGTCCTCCTATTTATGGTCAACTGATTTTCTGTTACAGAAGTGTGCCAAGATAATTCAGTGAAGGAAAGAACTGCAAGTGTTTTCAACAAATGGTGCTCAGACAATTGGATAGTGATAAGCAATAGAATGAAGCTGGACTCTTATCTCACACCATATATAAAAATTAACTCAAAATGGATCAAAGACCTAAATGTAGGAGCTAAAACTAAAAGACTCTTAGAAGAAAACATAAGTGTAAATCTTTGTGAGCTCAGATTAGACAATAGTTTCCTATGTATGATATTAAAAGCACAAGTAAAAACATAAGAGGAAAAACTAGACTTCCATCAAAATTTTAAAAAGTTGTGCTCTTAAGGTCACCACCAAGACTGAAAAAAAAACCCCAAAACCCCCAAAGACTGGGAGAAAATACTTGCAAATAAAATATCTGATAAGGAACCTGTATATAGCATATATTAAACATTCTTGCAACTTAATAATAAAAAGACTAATAATCCAATTAAAAAATGAGCAAAGGATGTAAATACACATCTCTCCAAAGAGGATGTGCAAATGAATAACAAGCACACAAAAAAATGCTCAATATCATTAGCCATTAGGGAAATGCAAATCAAAACCACAGCGAGATATTACTTCACACTCACTAGGATGGCTATAATCAAGAAGACAGATAATAGTCACATGTTGTGAGGATGTGGCAGAATTGGAACCCTGCTAGTGAGAACGTAAAATGGTACAGCTGCTTTGGAAAATAGTCTGAGAGATCCTCAAAGACTAAACATAGCACTGCCATGTGATCCAGCAGTTCTACTCCTGCATATAACCAAGAGAAGACATATTGTCTATACAAAAACTTGCACAAAATTGTTCACAGGAGCATTGTTACTCATAATAGCTAAAATGTGGAAACAACCCAAATGTCTATCAATTGATGATTGATAAAGAAAATGTTGTATATTATATGGGATATTACAAGGCCATAAAAAGAATAAAGTGCTAATACATGTCACAGCATGGATGTACCTCGGGAACAATACGCTAAGTGAAAGAGGCCAGACACAAAGGCAACATATTACAGTATAATTTCATTTAGATAAAATGTCCAGAATAAGCAAATCCACAGGTTTAGAAGACAGGAAGTAATGTAGGTGGGATACTGGGGAAGGTAGCTAGAGGGAGATAACTAGGAGTGCTGGGTTCCTTTTGGAGGTAATAAAAATGCTCTAGAATTGATTGTAGTGATAGATGCTGAACTCTGTGAATATACTACAAGTCTCTGTGTTGTACACTTTCAGTAAATAAATTATAAATTATAGCACCATAAAGCTGTTAAAAACACAGACACAATGCTTAGAATATTAAATGATCAAAGTATGTTCCTGGGAAAGCAGAAACGATATGAAAGTAAACGGTTGCAAATGACTGAAGTCTTCACATCTAAATTTTCTTCCAGATTCCTAACTGAAAGGTTACTGAAAATATAAGCTATTTGTTTACATTTTAAATACATAACACAGACAACTAAACACTGTCCTTCTCAGATAAAAATGTGTGGCTAATACAATGATAATAAATAAGGAAGCAGTAGTTAAAATTTTGAAGTTAGGTTGGCGTCCATAGTACAGTGGTTATGGTACCAGTCACATACACTGAGGTTGGCAGGTTCGACCTGGCCTGGGCCAGCTAAATAACAATGACAACTGCAACAAAAAATAGCCGGGCATTGTGGCGGGTGCCTGTAGTCCCAGCTACGTGGAAGGCTGAGGCAAGAGAATCTCTTAAGCCCAAGAGTGTGAGGATGCACTCTACTGAGGGCAACATAGTGAGACTCTGTCTCAAACAAAACAAAACAAACAAACAAACCTTAAAAGAAAATTTAATTATTAGTATGTTGCTCTAGAAAAACACTAAAACTAGAACATTAAATATTAATTTATATACAAACCAAGTAATCTCAAGTCTCAAAAAATATGCATAACATTCGATCTCAATGTTTTTTATTTTTTTTTATGGAGCTGCAATACACTTCACATTTTTATTTACTTTTTGAGACAGAGACTCAAGTTGTTGCCCAGGGTAGAGTGCCATGATGCAGGTGCTGTTACAACACCCGGCTATTTTTGGTTGTAGTTGTCACTGTTGTTTGGCAGGCCTGGGCTGGATTTGAACCCGCCAGCTCCAGTGTATATGGTTGGCGCTCTAGCTGCTAAGTTATAGGCCTCAATGTTAACGTTACTATTTTCTCATGTTCTTAGAAATTAACTAAATTCATTAAGAGAAAAAGTGGTTCCTATTAAATAAAGTCTAGTAGGAAAAACATTTCCATTTTTAAAATTTTAATCACTTCAAATGCAGTATCCAGTAATTTAGTTTTACACAACAATGTAAGATGCTGAATCTTAAAAATACTAAGTACTTATTAGATACTTTGTATACCTGTGACTATTATTATTTAAGATGTAAAAAATATTAAATGAAATTTCTTTCTATCCTAAAAATCAAAAAGAGAATATAAGTACATAGTCACACTTAAGTTTAGAATATTTTTTCCTTAAAGAAAAAGTGAACTGATGCTATCTTAAACACAAGAAGCTATATTATTAAGTACATTAATATGAAATTGACCAAAAATATGAACTGCTATGTTTCTTTTTCTTTTTAATTTTTTGAGACAGAGTCTCACTTTGTACCCTTTCGTAGAGTGCCTTGAAATCATAGCTCACAACAACTTCAAACTCTTGGGCTCAAGTGATTCTCCTGTCTTGGTCTCCAAGCAGCTGGGACTACAGGCGCCTGCAACAACACCCATTTTTAGAGATGGCTTGGAGACCTCAGTCTTGCTCTTGATCAGGCTGGTCTCAGAACCTGTGAGCTCAGACAATCCACCTGCCTTGGTCTCCCAGAGTGCTAGCATTATGGGTGTGAGCCACCATGCCTGGCCTGCTATGTTTCTTGAATGCTTTCTTTTGTATCATTACCAGTTCTTTTTAGAATTTAGTTATGAATTAAAATAAATTTCCTAAAAATGACTCAGGGAACTATGTGGTACATCCACTTTCCTTTGGTACTACATAATCAATCTGAACATAGAACATAGAACCTGAACAGAAAAACTCAAGTATTTAAAAAGTTCTTGTACCCACCCTTAAAAGGTGGTCTTATTATTTGATGCTTGTCTTAAATATTAGTATAAAACAGGTTTTCCCTACATTATAAGATAAAAATGACTTTAAGAAATACTCATTTAATTTAAAAAATGCATTAAATTGTTACTAACGATATTATTTTTAATGTTTTAGTTATGAAAGAAACTAGAGTGAAAAAAATCCCATATGTATCATATTTTAAAATAGCCTTTACCTTGTAAGATGGACATAATTTTTTAAAACTTTTCAAAGTAATATGATCATATGTGGGGATTATGGTATTTGGTTAGTCTTTAGTTTTCTAAGTTCTTTAGCATAAAGTCAGTTAACCCTCCAGATTCAACTTTTATAAGGTAAACAAAGTATAAAATATTACTTTGGAGATAAAGGATTAAGTATTATCTAATCTTGGTTAGAATTCTACATGACACAAACAAGAACTAATATATAAATAATAGGTGCCATTAAAGTAAAATCTATTTAATGAAACATTTTAGTAGTTTGTAGCTTAAAACTTGCTAGGAAAAAGTTGGTAAAAGTAAACATTACTTCATTATCTTATATTTCTCCTTTGAAAAAACTGGAAACTATATCTTTAAGTAAATGATCTATCTATAAGAATTATCAGTCTGATCCACGTAACTGCATGGTCCTATGTACCCAGGGCCATCAAACATTTTATAATCTTAGATAGCATGAATTTTGAATGTTGGTCAGATATCACTGTTCAGTCAAAAAATAATTTCAAGGCTTGGTGCCTGTGGCACAAGTGGCTAAGGCGCCAGCCACATACACCTAAAGTGGCGGGTTCGAATCCAGCCCGGGC
>NW_003852399.1:27956455-27964097 GCF_000181295.1 Otolemur garnettii | reverse complement strand
GTCCCAGCTACTTGGGAGGCGGAGGCAGGAGACTTGCTTGAGCCCAGGAGTTGGAGGTTGCTTTAAGCTGTGATGCCACAGCACTCTACCCAGGGGGACAGCTTGAGGCTAAAAAAAACCAAGAAATAATTTCAATTAAATTCCACATTTTCACTTTCATGTTGTTATTTTCAAGACTGGCCATTTCCACTACAATTTGATTTTTCCAATCAGTGGTGTCTGCTCAACTTATCTATGGGTAAAATAATTAAGTGTCCATATGTTTACATCAATCAGCATTTCTCCAGGGTAGTAACTTGCTTAAATCACCAGTGCATAGCCCTTGGTGGCATCTATTATAGTAAGGACATTAGAAAATATTTACCAGATAAATAATGAATGAACAAATAAACTAAAATATTTCTATAGAGAATGAAACATGAAATGCTCTCTAATAAATTTTCATGTTAGTAATGTTTATTCTTATAAGAGAATGCTGACTAGGAGTTTTTCACTGCCCCTGAATTGAAGACTAAGGCTCACAACAGTGATAAAAATAACAAGTTCCCCATATCTTGAAGAGAACCACCAACCAAATGGGGCCCAACTGCTGATGTTGAGTTCACTAAGAGGTTGCAGAATGAGTCTCACCACTCCCAAATCATCATCCCAGCCTACATAAGTGGGTAAGGATGAATCAGGAGCACCGAGGTATAGTCTTTGTTATGAGATCTTCCTCACTCAAGCTGAATGGAGAAGCACCAAGATCTTCTATTACAGACTCTGCAGTTCCCTGTAATAAGGCCAGACTATTATCTCACTTTCCAACTGGACTGATTAGTAAATGGGTAACTTGCAAACTAGCCTGGTGCTGCCACTGGAATATAATTTAGCCTGCTGAAATGTTCTTATGACCTGAAATACCTCTCTACAAGTGGCAGAAATATATTGACCTAGAAATTTGTCTCCTTCTTATCTAGAGATTTCTAAAGGTAGGAGTCTTGGTAGAGCAGCCAGCTGCAGCAACTTGATAGAGCCACAGAAGTAGTATACCTGGGAAAGAGAAAATGTGTACTCTTGCATACTTCCCTACCTACTCATTCACTCCCTAAGACCATAATACATAGAACATCACTGATTCCTCTGGCTCATATCAGGAAATAGAGATTAGGGAAAAAGCAAAGGCTGCGGGTCAAATTTATCAATATACCACCTAGAGAAGGGGTTTGAACAGATGAACAGTAAGGAGATACAGCTGCCCATTACTGAAGGAGGGCTCAGTGATAAAGGGAGCTAAGATAAAACTATCATCTCAAGAAAACCATACATACCATCCATATGAACATTATGATATCAGAGACATTCTATATCAATTAGAACCAGATTTGTTGCGGTAAGACCAATTATCTTTAGATAGTCAGGCTTAGATGATGACCTTTACCTCTCCTGTCCTTCTTTGCCTCTGCCTCTCCAAAAGCTAGACCCAGGAGAAGAAAAAGCATGCCAACTGTCTTGGACCACTTAGATGGCCTGCTCTAAAATGTAGGGCGGAAAGGATCAGATGATATTTAAATCAAATTTGAGATTAAAATTTTAAACTAGTCAGACTCTTACTAACCAAAAGTAACCTCAAAAGTCGTAGCATTTTTCCAAAGGCATAGTTAAGAGACAAAAAAGGGAGATTAGGGAACTCATACTTCAAAGGAAGTTTTTTTGTTTGTTTGTTTTTTTAAAGCCATTTCAGGTATCTACCCAATGAATTGAAGCCATTTAAAATGTTATTTGTACCCCCTGGTAGGATGAATCCTCAAACTGCTAGCAAAACACATCACAGCTGGGCTCAGTGCCTGTAGCTCAGTGGTTGGGGTGCTGGCCACCTGCATTGAGGCTGGCAGGTTCGAACCCAGCCCATGCCAGCTAAACAACAATGACACCTACAACAAAAAAAAAGGCAGGCATTGTAATGGGCACCTGTAGTCCCAGCTACTTGGGAGGCTGAGGCAAGAGAATCACTTAAGCCTGAGAGTTAGAGGTTGCTGTGAGCTGTGATGCCATGGCACTTTACCGAGGGCGACATAGTGAGACTCTGCCTCAAAAAAAAAAAAAATCACAGCTGAAACTATTCTTTAAGTTCAAGTATAAGTTGATATATCCTCAACTTCTCTCTCTTTCTCTCTCTCTCACACACACACACACACAGAGTAAAAGTTCACCCAGGATAAATTCTCTGGTGACAGATGTAATCTGCCTGTACTTTGGCTTATTTCAGTATGTATCTGTGCTTAGACACAGCCGACATGCTTGGCTCACTACCCCTGCTCTGTCCACCTTAAATTTGGGATACTCTAGAAATCTATTTTTGGTAACCTTACTTCAGAGCTCTCTCTGGTTGATTTCACATGATTTCAAATATTTCCAAATTCATAGTTTCATCCATGTTTTCAACTACCTAGTATATTTATATGTCTTCCAGGCATTATAAGGTTAATACATCCATAAGAGAACTAGCCCATCTTCCACATCTAACCTCTCAACTTGTTCTTCCCTTTTTACTTTTTATCTAAAACAATGGCAACATCATCAATCTAATTCTCTAAATTAGCAACTTTCTTCTTCACTCTAATCCCCAATATATAACTGATCATCAGATGTAATTTGATAATTGTTCCCCTGATAAAAATTCTGCACTAGTTATTGCCCACAGGATTAGGGCTATATGCTAGAAGCCGTTAAAGGCAGTCAAAACCTTTATAACCTACGTCACTACTGCATCATCTCTGTTCAGTGGACATCGTTGCCTTTAGGGCCTTTAGGACCTGTACTCTGGCCCAGTTGAAGAGTGCAGAAAAGCCCTCTTTGTCACAGAGTAAGCCAACTCACTCTGGACCCTGCACCTTTGCCTGCCCCATGTCTGAACCCCAATTTTATTCTAAAAGTCTTCAGTTTTGTTACTATGTGGAGTTTGTAATCAGGGCCATGAATTACTCACTTCCTCTTGTTTGTAACTAATGGCTTTATCTTCCAGCTCAAGCAAACCTCTTCACTAACAGCTCAGTAATAGTGTAATTATTAAGTAATACAAAGCAAACTCTAAAGTCAGGCTTTCTGGGTTCAAATTTTGGTTCTACCACTTGTATGATATGAGATTTTGACCATTGAACTTAACCTTTCTGTGCCTTTGTTTCCTCAGTTGTATTTTAAAAAAAAGATATTAATAGTACCTTTCAGCAAAGGATTTCCTGAATTATCAGAAAAACTAGGTTTTAAAAAGTACCTAACACGGGAGAGGAGCAAGATGGCAGCTGAGTAACAGCTTCCTTGCAAATAGGCATGGTGAGACGGGGGAGAGAGACTCCAGGCATCTCTGGCTGATGGGATCTGCCCAGAAACATCCCTCTGGGGACACAGGGAGTCAGTGAGAGACTTCTGGACCCCATGAGGAGGACAAAAGCAGTGGAGAACTGGCAAGTGGTTGTGTGTGTTTGTTCGGTCTAATCCTGCCGGCAGCTGTAAGTACAGCAGCAGTGAGACTGCAAACTGGAAAGGCCTTACTTACCTGTGAGCTGTTTTGTTTTGGTTTTTTTTTTAGACTTGGCATTCACTTGAACTACCTTGGGAGAACTTGGGCAGTAGTTCTTTAGGACTCCTGGAGGACTTTAAACATTATCTAGGGCCCCAGACTGAGCTGAGCCAGACAGAGCTAATAGTGTTTGGCTGTGGGCCACGTGGAGCCATTGTGGGAGAACTGCCTCGACAAGTTCCACCCTTAATGTCGCAGAGCAATGATCAGGTGGGAGATCTTGGGCAAGTAATCTAGTGACTGAGCAGCCTAAAGGTGGGGACTGAGATGCCTTACAGCCTTGGCCCTCAGGGGCATAGCGTGAGACCAGTTTTGGGACACTGGGTTAAGTGGACAGCCACTTCAGGAGAGATCCCAGTGACAAGTACTTTCCTGGGAAAGCTTCTGCTTAGCCAAAGTTAGCACATTAAAGTGCCTTTTAAGAAGGCTAAGGAGAGATTTAGGCTATCCACCTTGCAGGGTTTGAGAAATCAGCAGAGGCCTCCAGTTTCCATCTTGTATAGCCATATTAGCATTGTGATTAACATCTCATACCCCAGAAGATCACTTGTTGCCCAGACAATATTCAGCAAGATATATATATATACTGCTTTGTTTTTGTTTTGTTTTTTTAATTTCAACATTTTCCTTCTGGATTTTTCTTTTTTTTCCCCTTCTTTTCTTTCTTCATTTTTCTAGTTTAAATATATTTTTCCATTGTTGCCTTCTTTAACAATTAGAATTTCATTTTTGCTAGTGTTTCTACCCCTATTATTTGTTTTTTCCCCAAAATTTTATTCCGTAAAGTTTTCTATTTGCTTGTTTTGGTTTGATTTATAGCATTTTTGTCTTTTCTCTCTACTTGGTGGAGGTGGGGTGCTGTGTCTGAACAGGTGAGCAAAGAGCTGCTGACCTCAAGGGAACCACCCAACCCAGCACCCCTAGAGGTTAGGGGGTTTTTAAGGTTGGGTCAAAGCACCCTACTGTATACCTATATTGCTCCTGTCTTCCTCTTTGTGTGCTTCTCTTCTTTTTGTCAATATTTCCTTTTACTCACACCCTTTCCTTTCTCTTTTCTTTTTGCTCTTCACTCTTCTCATCCTTCTGGTCCTGTACCAAAAGGACTCATTGAAACCCTAGTCCAAAAGCATGGTAACTTAAGGAGCAAGAGGAAGTGAAAGGAAAATTAGGGCAAGGAAACAGATAAAAGAAAATACTCATGAGGAAGAATCAGCAGAAAAATCTTGGCAACATGAAAATTCAGTCCAGAGCAATCCTCCCAAGGTAGTCACTGCAGAGGATTCCACCTATAAAGAAATGTTAGAAATGACAGCAAGGGAATTTAGAATACAGATGATGAAAACAATGAAGGAAATGATGGAAACAATGAAGGAAACTGCTGATAAAGTGAAAAATAACCAAAAGGAAATCCAAAAACAGAATTAAATTAGAGATGAACAATATGAAGAATATAGAAAGGATATAGCAGAGCTGAAGGGATTGAAGCAGTCAATTAGGGAACTTAAAGGTGCAACAGAAAGTATCAACAACAGATTAGACCATGCAGAAAAAAGAATCTCAGAGGTAGAGGACAAAGCTCTTGAGATAACTCAGATAGTTAAAGAGGCAGAAAAGAAGAGAGAGAAAGCAGAATGTTCACTGACAGGATTATGGGACTTTGTGAAGCATTCAAACATATGAGTTATAGGTATCCCAGAAGAGGAAAAAGAATGCCCCAGAGGAATGGAAGCCATACTAGAAGATATTATCAATGAAAATTTCCCAAATATCACTAAAGATTTTGACACACTCCATTCAGGGGACCCCAGGCACTTCTCCAAGACACATTGTGATGAACCTGTCCAAAGTTGAGACAAAAGAAAAGATTCTTCAAGCTGCCAGGAGTAAGCACCAGTTGATCTATAGGGGCAAATCCATTAGGGTGACTGCAGACTTCTCTAATAAAACTTTTCAAGCAAGAACACAATGGTTATCTACCTTTAATCTACTTAAACAGAACAATTTCCAGCCCAGAATTCTATATCCTGTTAAACTAAGCTTTAAAAGAGACAGAGAAATCAAATCATCAATTGATATACAAACATTGAGGAAATTTGCCACAAGGCCAGCTCTACGGGAAATACTTCAACCTGTTCTACACACTGACCATCACAATGGGTCAACAGCAAAGTAAGAACTCAGAAATTAAAGGACAGAACCTAACTTCCGCAATGATGCAAAAGATAAAACTAAGCAATGGACTCTCACAAAATAAGATGAATAGAACACTACCACAATTATCAATTATCTCAATAAAGGTTAATGGCTTGAATTCTCCACTGAAGAGGCATAGATTGGCTGATTGGATTAAAAAACACAAGCCATCCATTTGCTGTCTGTAGGAAACACGCCTAGCTCCAAAAGACAAATTAAAACTCCCAGTTAAGGGTTTGAAGACAATTTTTCAGGCAAATGGAATTCCGAAGAAAAGAGGAGTTGCAATCTTATTTTCAGATACATGTGGATTTAAAGCAACTAAAGTCAAAAAAGACAAAGATGGTCACTTTATATTGGTCAAGGGAAAAATACAACAAAAAGACATTTCAATTCTAAGTATTTATGCACCCAATTTAAATTGCTCTCAGATTCTTGAAACAGATCTTACTTAGTCTGAGAAATATGATTTCCTATGATATCATAATAATAGGGGACTCTAACACTCCTCTTACCGATCTGGACAGATCCTCTAAAGAGAAATTAAACAAAGATATAAGAGACTTAAAAGAGACCCTAGAACAACTGTGCTTGATAGACGCATATAGAACACTCCATCCCAAAGATAAAGAATATACATTCTTCTCATTGCCTCATGGAACATTCTCCAAAATTGATCATATCCTAGGACACAAAACAAACCTCAACATAATCAAAATAATTGAAATTTTACCTTGGATCTTCTCAGACCACAAGGCACTAAAGGTGGAACTCAACTCCAACAAAAACATTCAACCCCACACAAAAGCATGGAAATTAAATAACCTTCTGTTGAATGACAGTTAGGTGCAGGAAGAAATAAAAGAGGAAATCATGAACTTCCTTGAGCATAACAAGAAGACCAAAACCTGTGGGATACTGCAAAAGCAGTTTTAAGAGGAAAATTTATTGCTTTAGATGCCTACATTTGAAAAACAGAAAGAGAGCACATCAACAAACTCACAAGTGCTCTTACAGAATTGGAAAAAGTACAATCTAAGCCTAAACCCAGCAGAAGAAAAGAAATATCCAAAATTAAATCAGAGATCAATGAAACTGAAAACAAAAGAATCATTCAGAAAATTAATGAAACAAAAAGTTGGTTTTTTGAAAAAAAAAATAGGTAAACCTTTGGCCAGATTAATTAGAAATAGAAAAGGAAAATCTCTAATAACCTCAATTAGAAGTGATAAAGAGGAAATAACAACTGATGCCACAGAGATACAAGAGATCATCTCTGAATACTACCAGAAACTCTATGCCCAGAAATTTGACAATGTGAAGGAAATGGATCAATATTTCGAATCACACCCTTTCCCTAGACTTAGCCAGGAAGAAATAGAGCTCCTGAACAGACCAATTTCAAGCACTGAGATCAAAGAAACAATAAAAAATCTTCCAACAAAAAAACGTCCTGGTCTGGATAGCTTCACACCGGAATTCTACCTTATTCCCATACTGCAGAAAATATTCAAAAAAACTGAGGAGGAAGGAATCTTCCCCAACATGTTCTATGAAGCAAACATCACCCTGATACCAAAACCAGGAAAAAACCGAACTCAAAAGGAGAACTTCAGACCAATTTCCCTAATGAATATAGATGCAAAAATTCTCAACAAAATCGTAGTCAATAGATTAGAGCTTATCATCAAAAAAGTCATACATCATGATCAAGTAGGTTTCATCCCAGGGATGCAAGGCTGGTTTAAGATATGCAAGTCCATAAATGTTATCCACCATATTAACAGAAACAAAAACAAAGACCATATGATCCTCTCAATAGATGCAGAAAAGACATTTGATAAAATCCAGCATCCTTTTCTAATTAGAACACTGAAGAGTATAGGCATA
>NW_003852399.1:27911935-27956045 GCF_000181295.1 Otolemur garnettii | reverse complement strand
TGGGAAGAATCAACATTGTTAAAAATGTCTATACTTCCCAAAGCAATCTACCAAATCAATGCCATCCCTATTAAAATACCAACATCGTACTTTCAAGACATGGAAAAAATGATTCTGCGTTTTGTATGGAACCAGGAAAAAACCTGTATAGCTAAGGCAGTTCTTAGTAATAAAAACAAAGCCGGGGGCACCAGCATACTAGATTTTAGGCTGTACTACAAAGCCATAGTGGTCAAGACAGCATAGTACTGGCACAAAAATAGAGACAGACATTTGGCATTGAATAGAAAACCAGGAAATGAAACTAACATCTTACAACCACCTAATCTTCAATAAACCAAATAAGAACATACCTTAGGGGAAAGACCCCTATTCAATAAATGCTGCTGGGAGAACTGGATATCCACATCTAAAAGACTGAAACTGGACCCGCACCTTTCTCCACTCACAATTGATTCAAGATGGATAAAGGACTTAAATTTAAGGCATGAAACAATAAAAATCCTCAAAGAAAGCACAGGAAAAACACTGGAAGATAGCGGCCTAAGGAAAGACTTCATGAAGAAGACTACTGTGGTAATTGCAACAACAAAAATAAAAAAAAAGAGACTTAATGAAACTGAAAAGCTTCTGTACAGCAAAGGAGACAACCACCAAAGCAAAAAGACAACCTACACAATGGGAAAGGATATTTGCATATTTTCAATCAGACAAAAGCTTGATAACTAGGATCTACAGAGAACTCAAATTAATCCACATGAAAAAAGCCAACAATCCCATTTGTCAATGGGCAAGAGACATGAATAGAAACTTCTCTAAAGAAGACAGATAAATGGCTAACAAACATGAAAAAATGCTCATCCTCCCTAATTATTAAAGAAATGCAAATCAAAACCACCCTGAGATATCATCTAACCCCAGTGAGAAAGGCCCACATCACAAAATCTCAAAGCTACAGATGCTGGCATGGAGGTGGAGAGAAAGAAACACTTTTACATTGCTGATAGAACTGCAAACTAATACAGCCTTTTTGGAAGGAAGTATGAAGAATACTCAAAGAACTCAAGTTAGACCTGCCATTTGATCTTGCAATTCCATTACTGGGCATCTACCCAGAAAGAAAAAAATCCTTTTATCATAGGGAGACTTGCACTAGACTGTTTACTGCAGCTCAATTTACAATTGCCAAAATGTGGAAACAGCCTAAATGCCCCCCAATCCAGGAATGGATTAACAAGCTGTGGTATATGTATACCATGGAATACTATTCAGCCATTAAAAAAAATGGAGACTTTACAGCCTTTGTATTAATCTGCATAGAAGCAGAACACATCATTCTTAGTATATGTGCTGCCAAAGCGAGCAGGAACACATCATTCTTAGTAAAGCATCACAAGAATGGAGAAGAAAGAATCTTATGTATTCAATTTTGTTATGAGGACAATTAATGACATGGTGGGGGTGGGAGAAGGGGAGAGCAGAGAGAGAAAGAAGGAGAGCAGAGAGAGAATGAAGGTGGGGAAAATGAAAAGCAGAGAGAGGGAAAGAGGGAAGAGGGTAGGAGAAGGAAGAGCAGAGAGCAGAAAGGTGGGAGGGGTTGGGGTCTTGGTGTGCCTTTTCAGGGCAAGACACGATTGTAAGAGAGACTTTACCTAACAAATGCAATCAGTGTAAACTGGTTTCTTGTACCCTCTATGAATCCCCAACAATAAAAACAACAAAAAAAGTACCTAACACATGTAAGATCTCAAAATGTATTAGCTACTGTTACTTTTAATAATACCACATACTCATGATTAGTCAAAGCAAAAGGATAGGACAAACTCTGAGCTGTAAAATTATACACGTAGAGAAAACTTCACATACCATTTCGAACTTGAACTGGCTAGCTAGGAAAACAATTTCAGATGCTCAAGTTTTAATCTTAAAGCAGCTTTCTATCAGGACTCACAGCAAAAGGTAACACAGTAGCCCAAATTAATAGAAACCTGATAGTTTCAATATAAGGCCAAGAGAAGAAAAGGATAAATGACAATAGACAAGAAAGATATTCTTACAGGTGAGGATTACTTGTATAAAATATAGAAAAGATGCTCAAAGGTTGACTAAGTTCTGAAAAATCCATTAAAAAATGACAATAAAAAGCTGGGTATTGTGGCAGGCGCCTGTAGTCCAAGCTACTGGGGAGGCTGAGGCAAGAGAATAGCCTAAGCCCAAGGATTTGGAGGTTGCTGTGAGCTGCGATGCCACAGCACTCTACTGAGGGTTAATACGTGAGACTCTGTCTCAAAACAAACAAACAAACAAACAAAAGACAATAAAAAAGGTGAATTTCTAGCATATCAAAAGAGCTGCTGTTAAGTGACTACTAGACAGCTAAGGTTAAATAGTAATTAATAATTTCCTTAAGTCAGTTATTTAATCAATATTTTTTTCTAGAAGACTATACCTATAATTCTATAATAAAAGGAAAATGGAAAAATAGAATTTGCAGACATTAGCTGCAATTCACTAATATCTGCAAACCAAGAGGGGGATGATTTGTATTATTTCTATTGTGCCTTCTATAGATATGCTAAGGGAAAGTCAGTGTTCATAGTCAGGACAAGAATGGTTAAATGTTCTAAACCAAAAGTAAGACAACTTCAGGAATTAATCACTGATGTTCTAATTAAGTAGCTGAAGTTTCCTTTCATCAAAGAAGATCAATAATTAATGACTGCTTTAGATCTTTATTTCTTTAGCAAAGACAACCCACAAAGGACTACTCATTTCATTGGTTAGTGCAAAAATATGGCTGGTTATTAGCTTTTTATATATTTATGTATTTGTAGCCTTGACTATTAGGTAGCTTCTAAAAACTAAACTGAAGGCCTGTGAAATTACAATTTGATATTCTAACGCAGGTTACCAAGTCTTTGATATTACATGTATAAAACACTGTAATAATTAACAATAGCATAATGCATATCAAATTTCAACTTTAATGAACAAAAAAAGTTTCTTTATTAAGAATCATGAAAATGCCTGGGTGTAGTGATTTACACTTGTAATCTACAGCTTTGGGAGGCTGAGCCAGGAGGATGGCTTGAAGCCAGGAGTTTGACACCAGCCTGGGCAATACAGTGAGATTTCATCTCTACAAAAACACATTTAAAAATTAGCTGGGTACTGTAGTCCAAACTCCTCAGGAGGCTAAGGAAGGAGGATTGCTTGAGCCCAGGAGTTCAAAGTTGCATTATACTCTAGTCTGGGCAACACAGCAAAATGGTCTTTTAAAAAAGAAATCATGAAAATATATCTTTTAAATAAATTAATGAAATCCAGATAACTCTTTTCTAAGATACTTCTGTCTGATATAATATCATCAGTTTAATACTCTCTTTCACTTATCTCCTTGAGATCTGTCAACAGCAGAAGAAAATTGCTAAACAAGACTAACCTGGGTTTGAATAAAGACACTGGTTTTGGATTAAAAAAAATTTATTTACTGAAAAATCTTCCAACATAAAGAATTCAATCTAATGAAGGCTTTCTACTCTAATGAGAGAGGTATTATGGAAAAGGCTGCCAATCTAATTATACAGCAAGAGAAAAAGGTGTCAGTATTAGTTCAACCAGGCCAACAAATGGAATAGTCTCCCAAAGAATTATATACATACTTCTCTGAGAAGTATGATGGAAGTCAGTTATGGAAAGGTTTGTGATACTGAACTACTATGTATGTTCTGAAAACCTGAATTAAGTATAACATTTTCAGATTTAAAGAAATTTCATTTATGACAGCTGAAGTAAGAAACTATTCTATTATCAAATACATGAATTACTAGTTACCTCTATCATTTGTAACAACTTATTTGAAATTTAACAGTTTATTTTGTTTCAAGGGGTAAACACTGGGGCATCAGTCTTAAATTATTTTTTTCTTTTTTTTAGAGACAGAGTCTCTCTTTATCACCCTTGGAAGAGGGCCTTGGCGTCACAGCTCACAGCAACCTCCAACTCCTGGGTTTTGGCAATTCTCTTGCCTCAGCCTCCCGAGTAGTAGACTACAGGTGCCCACAACAATGCCCGGCTATTTTTTTGTTTTGTTGCAGTTTAGCTGGGGCCATGTTTGAACCCACCACCCTCGGTATGGAGCTGGTGCCCTATTCACTGAGCCACAGGCACCACCCCAGTCTTAAATTATTAATAAAAGATCATAAATTAGATCGCCTGTTCTTTGATCCTCAGTTCCACTATTTGTTAATATATCTTTTGATAAAATCACTCCAACAGTCCCCCCAATGCTTAATGTCTAAACATGCAAAATGAGGTTATGAACAGAAAACCCATATAGTCAAAATAACTTCCTCAGACATCAACATTAGCTACAACATATGCTTAGAGTATAAGATCTTTGTTTTAAAATGCAAAGTAGACAATTTTCAACATAATCTTCTAAATAAATGACATTTTACAAAGAACAAATTACTATGAGGAAAGTGTGTGCTTTGAAAAACTCTCTTTGGTAAGCCATTTTTCTTTTTGCCATGTGCTTTAAACACCTTAATAAATTACAACATGGTGACAAGAAACCACATACTGCACCTGTGCTTTCCATCCTAATTAATCCAGCAAGTACAGCCCTGCTTACTTTAATTTGTAAAGGAAATGATGAAATAATGAGTTTTAACGTAAGGCATTAATTACCTAAATAAGCAGAATTAACTTAATGTTTCAGTAGACTTTGCCTAAATATAACCACCAAATTAAATTTTCAGAAATTGTGAAGTCTTAACAGCATACTCAGGAATAAGAAAGAGAAATGTTCATTCTACCTCAGGTGGCTAAATGGATTAAATTCTCCTGCACAAAAAAGCCAGTGTAGCATTTCAGAGACACTAAAATTTTTGTTGTCTTTACTACAGAATCATTTAAACCCAGAGGAGCCCACTGACTAATGAACTATTAACATTAGTTTCTCCTTGTACTTATTATGTTTTAAACTGGCCACTTTCCTTTCAAAACAAAGATTATGGCTATCTTAAAAAGATTGATGGTCAAAATCTCATAAAAATTCTACATGGACCTAGACAATCACATGACACAACTGAGCACACGCCACACCATCTGCTGGATGTGACTGCCAGCACAGATTTCGTGAGCTGGCAAAGGACTGAAATAGTCAAGAATTCTGCAAGTATTTCAAAGTGCAGACTTCTCATTAATTTTAATTTCCTGTTGGCTCTACAAGGAATGAGTGAGTAGTGAAAGCACAATGTGCCACATACACTCAAGTCCATGCCACATGTACACCTGTAATCATAAACTCTTATTCAGGGCTATCCACTGGAACATTTGGGATTTCATGTGTTTATTTCTTCTTTAGCCTAGAAGAAATAAATCTGAAATATCTACAGTTATCTTTTTATACTTTGTTAACACTCTTGCAAACATCTGGAAATACTTGACAATAATCATTTAATTAATGCAAAGCTAATCGATGACAATATGCTTAAATATTTCACTCAGCTGAAGTAGTTTCCTCAGTCCACAGAACTAGGAGTGAAGAGAACAAGCAGTTGTTTGACTAAGGAGTACACTACAAGAGAAACTTTTAGCCAACATCTCTTTAAAAAGTAAAAACATCATCTGTATTTAAGCAGATTAAGCAGATGATAGCATACTGCTATGCTGGTAAAAAACTGGTAGATACTGCTGGCCTAAGTTTTTACTGTGAGGCTTTTTACCGGGCCTGTGTTGCTGCAGTGTTTTCATGCTCCTGTAGTCCATTGCTATCTCCAGCTGCTTTATTCTTCCTTTACAACTGCTGGCTGCGTAGGAGGGTGAAAAGACCCTGAGAAAGAAACATTTCTCCAGAACAAGAGAAGATTCCTTTAAAATGCCCCAGATGGCTCCAGCAGCAGTGACTTTTGTTTTGTTTCCCTATAACCACACTGACTTGCCAAACCAGGGATCTGAGGTAGGACTGTAGAAAACCTACAGTAGGAAAGCCCCAGGTAAGTGTACATTTAGAGAACAGGGGCTTTATTTTGTTTTGGTTTTGTTTTTTCCTCTGCCACAGTTATTGAGACTTTTTCTTTAGTGCTGCCTTTGAGGATTTGTGTCTGTCAGCTCTAAAGAACAACACAAATTGAATATTTGAGACTCAGAGTAATCAAGAAATGTTAACTTTCAAATGAGTTTGAGTCAAAACCAAAAATGGCTAATTTATCTAATTTCTCTTATACACAAGTAATTATTGTCATTCCAATTTCTTTCTTTTTAAAAAATTTGGAACCAATGTAGTGGGTTAACAGATGGTTTTTAAAGATTTGTTCTTATTCCAAAATCTTTATGTTACCCAAAATATATCTATTTAAATATGATACTGTAATTTCTGCAAAACATGATCTACATGCTCTTTATTTAACACTAAACAATCTGGATGCTAAAGCTGTTTGGAAATAATTCTAACAAAAACTGAAACATTAGATTAGTGCTATAATAAACAGATTTGCCTTTTACATTTAGAAATCTTCATAGGCACACCCTAAACAAAACATTTTTTCATAGAGTTAAAATAATTGGTTCAATTAGCCCAAGTATTTTTTATCTCCTATCTTTTTACTATAATCTGCAAATTGGTGACATAATAAAATATTTTTATCATCTCCTTACATCCAGGAATGTAACATGAAACAACAATTCACAGAAAATCCAAAAGACAAATGCTAACAATTTAAAAGAAAATACACAAATTATATTGCATACAGATTTCAAGATAAAGTTTGCTTCCTCCTTTGCACATCTACCGAGCAGGTGCCTTTCTGGGTAGGTTTTGTCCTTTAAGAATCTGCTCTGAATACCTCAAAAGACAATGATTGTTCTCTTTCATTTTCCTTTTTTAAAACCTATTTTCCTGAAGGCAGAAGAATAAGCCTTCTCCATCCTGAAAATATGGTCAATTTCAGCTTATTTTCAGCAACTTCTATTAAATAGATGTAGCAATCACATAAAATTCATTTCTCTTGGAAGGTAGCCTCAAGATATGTCAAAGAAGGAAAATAAACACATAAACCTTAATACACTTTACACTCGATGAATCACATTTTTTAACATTCTCTTTCTAATAAATGAGGGAATGAATAATACCAGATTTCCTTTATCATTAACAGCTGGTGTCTTAAGTGGAATCTATCTTTGTTCTTCGTCTATTCCCTCACTTCATGAGCTAACTATCCACCAAATTATTTACACTGTGCCCATCTATGCTTCCTGTCTTAACTATTCCCTTTGTGCTCCTGCACACGCTTTATCTTTTACTTCACTCATTACCACTCTTAGCAATTCTTTATTCATCTCCTGGCGATGCTTCCTTTACTCATCTCTTATTATTCCCATTTACATTCCCCTCAGTGGCTATTACAAACATTTCCACTTTCCTCGAAGTGATGAGCTCCAGCTGACAGGTGTAATAAATGTTGGGGAAGGAAGAACTGTTCTAGTTGGTTCATCCCTCCCCAACTCTCCTTTTCAGGCTGTCTGCCCCCTGAGTAAGTCAGAAATTAAAAAATTCTACAAAAAGGATCCAGTCAAATAATCCTTTGAAGTCTCTTTCCTATGGTGAGAACATTTTCCTTTACTTTTTTTGTTACTTTTACCTTTTATTGATTAGTTCCTACCTTAATTAACCAAAATAGTACTCTTCAATCTAGTAAATTGGCTATTTCTATTGAATAACCTTTTCTAATGCCTTGTACATATTTTCCTTTATTTTCTTTTCTTTTCCATGTTATTACTATTAATACATTATTTCAAACACATGCCACATAACTGATTTCCCCTACTTTTAATCTGTTCCTTATCAATTAATCCTATATGCTATCCTCAAGATTAATATTCTTAAGATACTTCACAAGTAATTCTCCAACTTAAAAACCTTCAGTGGCTTTCCACTGTGTATGAAATAAGAATTCAAACTCTGTAATTTTGTAAGGCTTCCACCATCTGACCTGGACCTACTTTACCATTTTAACTCCCATGTTATTCCAATTAACAATCATAAACTTGAAGGTCTCTACTTTATTCTCATCCATTACACTTTGTGCTTTCCTATCTCTGGGCTTTTCTTACACACATCATTCCTGTACTGCCTACCTTCTCTCCTTCTGCTATCCATCTTTCAATGTTTAAACAAAGTTATCCTCTACATAAGTTTCATAAACTCTAGCCTTTGCTAAATCTTCCTCTTATCCAAAACCAAAAGGCAATGTTTAAATATTGCTCTGGAATATAATCAATCCATTATTAATTCATATCTTATCTTTTTAACAAATTAGTATATATACAGTTTGTTTTTACCCATATGGCCTGGCACTGAAATGGCCATTATCAAAATCATTAATGAACTCTAATTTCCTAAATTCATTATAATTTCTGTTGAATTTTAATTATTGTACTTTCTAGTACATTGTTTACAAAAAGGATTGCAATGTATCTTTCCATTATCACAGGACTCTAACAATGTGGTTTTGCTATTCCTCCTAGCAGGAAGTCAATTCTATTTTCATATCCCTTGAATCTCGGAAGTGGCCTTCTGATATATTTTGAATAAGAGAATATGGCAATAATGATAATATCCAAGTTCTTTTTATCTCCTCTTGTGTATTTTTTTAAGTATATAAAATATACAAACCATAAAAATTAACCATTTGTAAGTGTACAGTAGGGTGGTATTAAGTACATTCACACTTTTATACAACTATGACCACTATCCACCTCCAGAACTTGCTTTAGTGTTGCAAAACTAAAACTCTGTACCCATCAGACAATAACCTCCCTATTTCCCACTCCCCCCAGCCCTTAAGAAACAACATTTGATTTTCTGTCTCTACAAATTTGACCACTCTAGGTAACTCACAAGTAAAAACATACAATATTTGTCCTTCAGTGACTGCCTTATTTCACTTAGCATAAGATCTTCAAGGTTGATTCATGTTGTAACATATCAGAGAATCTCCTTCCTTTCTACATTTTGTTTATCCATTCATCCGTCAATGGACATTTGGGTTGCTTTCATCTTTCAGCTATTGTAAATAATGTTTCTATTAACATGGGTATACAAACATCTGTTTAAGTCTCTGCTTTCTGGTCAGTGTTCCCAGAACCATTTACTGAAAAGACTGTCATTCAGCCCACTTGATGGTCTTGGCACCCTTGTCAAAAATCACTTGACTTCTGGGCTCTTTATTCCATTGGTCTATACAAGGTCAGACAATTAAGTTAACAAATCATCTTAGAAGTACACTCCTTGGCCATCTGGTGACCGTGGTGATATTCAGCAATGAGGTATGTAGTACTTCTTCTAGGATGAGTTTGCAAACATAATTGTCTAACTTCGTGTATCTGTCTTTCTTCCAGTACCACACTATTTTGATTATAGTGGCTTTTTGGTAAGTTTTGTAATCAGAAAATGAGACCTCCAAGTTTGTTTTTTCTTTTTCAAGGTTTTAGACTATTTGGAGTCCCTTGATAGTCCATATGAATTTTAGAATGAATGTTTCTATTTCCAAAAAAAATGCCATTACTATTTTGATAGAGATACAATGAATCTGTACATTGCTTTGGGCACTATTAACATCTTAATAACATTAAGACTTCCGATTCATGAATATGAGATGTTTTTCCATATATTTAATTTCTTCCCACAACATTTTGCAATTTTCAGTATGTCTTTCACCTCCATGGTTAAAATTATTCCTAATTTTCATTCCTTTTGATGCTATTTGTAAATAATACTGTGCAGACTCCAAGCTGAAGTCAAAAGGCCTTACAAAGTTGTTTTCATCCTCTTGGAAGTCTGCTACTACCACATAAAAACCCCAGGCTTGGAGTCATTTGACCTAGCCAATCATGAGTATAATGGCCAGGCATATAAGAGCAGTGATTTTACAGAGACCATTCATCTCCAATCAAGCTAGTAAATGACTGCAGTGAGAAACCCTGGGTGAAACTGGTAGAAGAATCACGGAGTTGAACCTAGCCAAACTGTTGCCCCACAAAATTGTGGGTTTAATTCAAGTAATAGAGTTATTTTAAACCACTAAGTTTTAGAGTGGTAAAAAGACTACAACAAAGTTAAATAATTTTATTTACTACTTCTTGGATAATTTATTCATTACTTTGTGGCTCATTTCAGACTGTTTCCCTATTAACATTTATTCCAAGTAAGACAAGACAGAGTTCTTTGATGCTAAATATTATCTATTATTCATCATGTTCATGAATGATTTAAAGCTTGAATGTCAGTATTCTAAATAATTTATAATTTCCCAAAAAGTAGATAACTTAAAATGAAATCTTACTAGAACTAGAAAAACAGAGTTTAATCTTCTTATTGCTTATTACAATATTAAAAAAATTGGGTAGATATTACAATTAATGTTTTAACTAACATGTGAATTATATTCCTAATATTTGCTAGCAATTAGTACTAAATTTATTGAGGATAGATTTTTGGAACTTTATTATCTGATCATTAAAAACTCAAGTAATTATAATATTTAGGAGAAAAGTACTTAAAATTAAAAATAGTTATAATTCCAAAGCATTTAGACTCATGTTACTAAGCAAAATGACTGAATATTATTACTTAAAAATCTGAAAGATATATGTATCTAAAATTTATTTACTTATAAATATATTTATTAATAACTATAAAGGATTATAGGGTTATTTTATCTGGGGAAAAAACTTTCCAGAACAGTATGTAAAAGTAACATTAATATTTAAAACCTGCTAAAGCAAAAATTTAATCCATAAAAATTTTCATTCTGTTAAAGAATTTATTTTGAGAATTTATTCTCTCAAGTTCTGTAAACAATTGCTTTAAAATAGTTCATCAGCATTCTTTAAAAGAAATAACAGGCCGGGCATGGTGGCTCATAACTAATTTTAGCACTTTGGAAGGCCAAGGAAAGAGGACCACTTAAGGTCAGGGGTTCAAGATCATCCTGAACAACACAGCAAAAAAATACAAAAGAAAAAGAAAAAAGAATTATTAAGTGGGCGCAGTGCATGGACCTGTATGCAAAGTACTCACCAGAGCCCATGAGTTTGAGGTTGCAGTGAGCTATGACCACACCATTATTGCCTCATGCTTGGGCAACAAAGTAAAATCCTGTCTCTTAAAAACAAACAAACAAGCAAACAAACAAAAAAACCTGTAGTAAGAAGTAGGGCAAAAGAAATAAAGAGAAAGTGTAACAAAATAGGTAAGGCATAGTTTTATGTTGAAGTTTATATGCTACCTAGAAACAGGTCTATTATTTGTGACAAACCAAGTAGAATTAACACTCAAGTGAAACAAATTCAGTTAACTTTCAAAGTTGAAGCAAATTTCTCAAAGTCTATGTCATAAACACCTTTGCATCATTTATTTTGGTAACTGAACTTCCTATCAGAAGTATCTCATATTGGTGTTATTGAAAACATTTTTTGAAATAGAGGTCATTTTAGTTTTAAGGTGTCCTAAATATTTTTCTAAATTTAAATGTTTATTTATTTAACTATATGAAATTATTTAAATTTTTATGGAAGTACATTTCTACAAGTGAACTATAATTTCATAATTCCCCTACCCATAAATGTGGATGTATACTGAATATTAACATATAATCTTTATTTTATATGCATATACATAGCTCATATCTGTATCAACTCTTGCTTCTCAATGTGATGATAAAATACAGAAGACAACATGAATGAGAGAATTAAAATGTACTTACAAAGTCGAAGTCTCCATCTTGAGGAACTTTCCAGTTATCAGGAAAAACATTTTTGGACATAGGAAAGGGTTCATGCATATTCTGATTACAGTTTTCATGACTCTTATTCTTGAAGTCTTGCTTATCAAAGTAGTCCATGAAAGATGGTCTTTGTACTTGTGGTGAAGTTGCATTTCCTTAGGTGAACAAAAAACATAAGGAAGGTATAAACTTTTACATTTAAATAAGTATTTTTAATGAAGTACGATTTATTATGGAGTCATATAATAAATTTTTACTGGTCAGGGTCAAGGCCAACATAGTCAATTTCAAATAAATAAATTAATTAAACAAAATAATGAAAAAGATGAAAATATCCAGAATATTCTTAAACTTTAGAAACATTTTGAAATTTTAGCACAATTTTTATAATTTCCTTAAAAATCAATTCATTCAAAATGTATCAAAAGAAGTAAATTGTTAAAACCCAAGTGTTTTTGTTTTTTTCTTACATTTAAAGCCTGCATTGTAATTGTTATTATACATTATCAGCTAAAAAGACTTACCTAGGTTCCTCTTACATTATTTGGACTGCTTCCTTATAGTCTTTCTACTGACTCCTCACCCTGACTTCATGGCTCTACCTGTCATATTTATACACAGGTCTTCCAATGCTATTCCTCTAAAATGAGATGTAATATTTATAATAGTGACCCAGCCAATCTAGATTGCATTTGTAATAGTACTAGTGCAGCTTAATACTAATTACTGTGATAAATAAGTAACACTGTTGGCTCATGTTGAGCTATAAGATCATTTCAGACAAAATAATGTATGCTAAGACCTTCATTTTTAGTTAAGAATACAGGATAAATCTGAGCTGATATCTACTTTATGTGGTGGATCAGGGAGTCTGGAAATCTATAACTTAGAAAAGGTTTGGGTGAGGGAGATAGAATTGTAAGGTAAGCATCCTATCTCCTTTTCCTTTCTCCCTACTTATAGATTTCTGTATGCATTATTTGGTAGATTTGGAGTTTAGGTGAGGATTCCAGAGAGGGTGGTAATAGGTATATATATTCATTTAACAATTTTCATCTCATTGCCTTAAAATGACATGATTTCCTATATCAAAACAAGCTTTTTTATTTTTTACTTTTTATACCCTTCAATAAAAGCTGAAAAACAAGCTTTTATTGACTTCATCTTGATTATGTGGTTTCTTAAAAAAAAAATGTGGTAAAATACATATAACATAAAATTTACCCTCTTACTTCTGGGTATACCCAAAAGAACTGAAAACGCATGGTTTTGAGGAGATATTTGTATGAGTCATTACAAAAGTTTTGGGATACCCCAAAATCAAGAATTATAAAATCCACATGGATAGAAACAAATGATTCCCTCCCTGCAACACTGATAAGCTGAGCAAGTTGAAACTTCCGTGGGTGAATCAGAAAGGACTGTCGAATGTGTTTCTCTCAAACTCTGACTCTATCAACTGAGTTTATGAAATATTCTAAATGCTTTTTTATCATTTATTTTTTTCAGTAATGTTCCTAGCATCTTCCCCAGTCATAGATTCCATCTCAAGATACAGCTTTCTTTCTTCATCCATGAGAAGCAACTCCTCATTTGCTCCAGTTTTATCATGAGATTGCAGTAATTCAGTCACATCTTTAGACTTCACAGTTACTTCTTCCACTGATGTCGTGAAACCCCCCCGCCTCCCAAAATCATCCTGGACAGCAGGATCAACTTCTTCTAAACTCCTGTTAACATTGAGGTTCTGACTTTTTCCCATAAATCACGCATGTTCTCAATGGCATCAAGAATGGTAAATCCTTTCCATGTTTAAAATTTACTTTGCCCAGATGATCACGTGAATCACTATCTATGGCAGATGTAGCCTTATGAAATATATTTCCTTTTTTTAAAGAGAAGGGGTCTTGCTCAAGTTTAAGTGCAGTGTCACAATAATAGCTTGTACAGCTTTAGACTCCTGGGCTCAAGTGACCCCAAATTCTTTACCTAGATAATTTCACAAATACAATAATTCTGACTATTAATGAGTATTTTTGACTATCTACCCAGATTTTTAATATCTGTAAGATATTATCTATGAGATGTTATATGCTTCCTTCAGCATCATTATTTTTAAATTAGTACGTGTTATGAGTACTTCATTACTAGCAACTGTGCTTTAATGATAATATATTTGAGAAATTACTGTGACTACTACAATTATTGCTTATGTTAGTGGAATTACTGTGACTATTACAGAATATGCATATGTTAGTGGAACAGAAAAAGACTCCCAATGCAACTGTTTATTGAAGAACCCATCCTCTATAGCTGTTCAGGCTTTTGAGCACTTGAAAATAAGTGTGAGAAGGTATCTGGAGCCCAAATACCCCTTAAAAAGATACTGAGAGATTCCATCGCAGTGCAGATAGTATAAAACACCAATTTGTAATAACCCTTCAAAATGTATAATACTCTCACAACACATGTACAAAGCCTACAAAAAAGGAACTCCTTATGGAGTTCATCATGATAATGGGCAAGGCTGCCTTTAGATTCTTTGTCAGAACAAGCTTTAATGTTATATTAAAAATGAACAAAGTATACAGGAGAAAAGGTGTAATTTTTTTTTAGAAATGAGTATCACTCTGTCACTCAGGCTGCAGAGCCCTGGCACAATCATACTCACTGTAGCCTAAAACTTCTGGGCTCAAGCAATCCTTCTGCCTCAATCTCTTGAGTATCTAGGACTATAGGTGCATACCACCACACTCAGATAAATTTTACAGAGATGAGGTCTTGATATATTGTCCAGGTTGGTCTTAAACTTTTGGCCGCAAGCAATCCTCCCACCCTGGCCTCTCAAACTATTGGGATTACAGGCATGAGACCCTGCACCCAGCCCAAGAAAAGGTGTAATACTTTAATGATTGATAAACGTGTTAAAAATAAAAATTGTATGTGTATTATCATTCATCTTCAACTTTGTTCCCTGAAATGGAAGGGAGGGAGGAAGGAATTAATTGGTTTATTTGACAGGTTATAATACTGACATTTAGGGAAACACATATTCCCTTACACTTTCAACAGATTTTAGTACCTTTGATTTGTCTCTAGGTCTCATTATTAAAGATATATTTCTCTACAGAATGTGAGAATATTTTTCTTCTACAGAAAAAATGTGAGTGACTCAGCAGGCATTTCCTTTAGTAATGGGAGAAAAAGGACGAAAAAAATGGCAGTGTTCTTTCTGCAATGAGTCAAAGGAGCAAAGCTCGATCAGAGATAAGTAGTAGAAGCAGAAAGGGGAGACGCAGACCAATCCCTGGGGTTGACTAAAGAAAAAAAAAGAAATCACCAGAAATTTCATTCCAGGAATCTACTTAACATCACCAACAATCTTGAGCTTGCTCTTAACACTAGGCCAATCAGGATCTTCTAATCTAAGTCATATAGGCCACCACTAGTACTGTAGTGTCTCAAAGCAGAAGAAGTTGCGTATCTTGTATCTATATTCTTTCTCTTCCTTATGAGAGGTGTGAAGATGTCTCCCTTGTGGCCATACAATTTTGGCCAATGATACATAAAATGAGGGATTTTAGGAAAGCTCTGTTTTCTTGGCTCAGCTCCTCTGTTTCTTGCGCTTTCCTACTACCTGAAATGCAGACTTGACAGCTGGAGATCTAGCAGTTAGTCTGTAAGCAGAGGAATGAGCATAGTCCCCTACACATGGTGTCCCAGAAAGATCTCTAATGACATCGTGAAATCACTATGCCAGTGCAGGACCCTGTGCTTCTGAATTTCCTGCTAAGTGACAAAAGGAATTAATACTACCACTGGTATTTGGGTTTTCTGAGCTGTAGAGCCAAATTTGACCCTGATACATTTCTATTCCCAAGTGGAAGATGTAGAAAGAAGTAGAAGCAGCAGCAATCTTCAATTGTACTACAGGAAAATCCCAGTTTGAAATCCACTATTATATATGTAGTAGTTTAATTATCACTATTTTGGACACACCACAGTTTGAAGGGTCTTTTACAGGCTATGGTTAAAATTCCCCCTGGGTTCCATACTCAAAAAATTTAAAAAATAACCCATTCCTAATGTAGAATTAAACATTCTTCTAGAGAGTTAACAAAAGTCTAAAAATCAACAGATAGTCTGTCATATTATTTTTTGGATGATTTTATAACAAAATATTATTAACTAAAATATACTTAACACTTAACTTTTTATTCAAATGTATGTGCCTGTATTTCTAAATATTTTCCATTCCTTAATTTAAAACCTAGTATTAACATTTAGAGTATATCTTTGTTATACACAAAGAAGTTAAAAATCATTTTAAAAGAATTTAAAGAGGAAAACAGGTTGTTTATTTTAAAAGGTAATGGGGGGGGCAGCTGACATTGAGCAGTGACGTTTACACAATATGAAACGTGCCACAACACATGCCTCCAGAGGGATACTTGTTCACAGAAGTGGGACAGAGAGGAGGATGATTCTAACTTAGAATTTATTTAAAAGAAAAAGAAATACTGGGCCCTTCAATGAAAAAATAAAGCAGTAAATCTTAAGATAGTAACCACTCTCATATGTGATTGTGGTTGCTATGGCAAATACTTTTTTAAGCACAAAAAGAATAATCGTATAAAATTGGCATGAATTTCTTCAGCTGTAACCAAATTCTGACCCTAGCTTACAAAAATATATTTCATTTTAGTAAGAGATTTGATGTTGAAAATTACCTAGTTCCTCAGTTTTAGCCCCAATTCCTTCAACTACTTGCTTATAGAACTAAAAACCCATTAGCAATAACAAAGAAAATAACCATCACACATTCCCTTGGTACATGTGAAATTTTAAAGAAAAAAGTTAGTTTCCACTTCTTTCATGCATTTCTCAAAACATTTTTACAAGGAACTGTAAAAATATGCCAGTCTGCCCATAATTATTCATTAAATTTCCTAATTTGCATGTCATCTAAGCAGGTGAAGTCTTCATGAAAATTTAAATACATATATAAAATGTTAAAAATACTTCAATATAATCTAATTTGTTTAATTATTAATTTCTTAGTACAATTATGACAAAGATACTCAGGTGTAGAGTGTAGAGAATGAAATAACAATTACAACTTTAGCACAGTATGTGTCAACATCAAAGGGATTTGCAGTGATTACCTAATTTTGTTCTTCTAAAAATATTTAAGATGTGGGTGTTCCACCTGATTAAGGATCTTAGAAATTTGTACTTTAATTTGCACCAAAAATATAGTGAATACATATAAAAAGCAGGAAGTTGATACAGAAGCTACTGACATCAGGTTTTTTCCCCCGTAACTTCATTATGCTATATTTTAAAATAGAAGAGGACACACCTAACATGGAGAAGGTCCACAGGCTACTCAGAAAAGAGATTAAAAGCTTAGAAAGTAATATCTGCACAAAGGTTAAAGAGACTGAAATTGGTTAGTTAGGAAAAGAGAAGTCTAAGGAACAATTTAATAAGTATCCATGTATATATAAAGGAGTCTTGCACAGAAAATAGTGACCAGCTGTTGCCATCTCCAATGAGGGCAGACTAGAAGGAAACAGACAAATTGAAGCCCCACAATTTTAGTTAAATAAAAGGAAGGATTTCCTGTGCAACTAATGGACACTGTGTGTCTATGAAAACCCTTTCTTCACAGGCCTTTACACAAAAGAGATTTTCATTTGTGCACAGAAGGCTAATATTTACACATATGTCTGTGGTTTGTGGTAATAAAAAGAGGCATCCTACAACCAAAATGACTGCACCAATAGGCCCATGCTGGGTCACACTTCCTCAACCATCTCATTGATCAAAAGCACACAAACCAGCAGACTCCTGTGGAACTCCATACCTTACTTGCTCACCTAATACTTCTGTAGAGGAAAGTGAAGGGTTTGTAGTTGCCCAGAAATATTATATAATAGTATCTAGCTGCAAGAGGTACCTGTGGTTTACTGCTATCACCTTTATTGCCATGTCCTGGGTAAGATTAACCAGCTAAAGAGAAAGACAACAGGTTTTCATGGTAAGGTCTCTGGTAAAGTGAGAAAGTAATTCCCCTACACACTCTGCTACCCTTGCTAATTATTTCTTGCCATCTGAAACTTGTGATTTACTTAAATAAATCCTTAGTGATTTACTTCTTTGGCTTAAGGTTTTGTAATTATGGGGAAAATGTAGTTCATGAACATTAAATGTTATTAGGCATTTTAAACCAATGTATCTGATTCTTTTCTGAAACAGGCTTTTAGAGGAAAGCACATGAATCAGAATTGAGAGAAAGACATTACTAAGCAAAGAATGAGACATGAAGTGGATGCTCATAGCATATTTTCTCAGACTTACAATTTTGTCAAGGGATACTGGATGAACCAGGCATGGGGATACCTAATGGTTAGTCTTCCCTTCTTGATATCTCTCCTAAACCCTTTGTAAATCAATCTAACATTTGTTTCCAGAATAAACTCCTAAAAATCTAAAGCAGAACCTCATTTGCTTTCCATTACAATCAAGTGAAACTGCATATATGTGCTATCCAAAATAAACTGAGATACATTTTCAAAATCATTATATACCCCAGGCATGTACAAAGAAGACATTTTATAAATAAAGATGTTCAATTAAAATTATTTAACCCAGCACTTAATAACTGATAAACAGTTATGAAAATTAAATGTAAGTTAAATCATATGTGACCTCAATATGACTAGTCATTTCTCCACTAATACAACATGGTCTCCACCTATATCACCATCCAGCTCCCTCTCTGCTGAATGTGCTTCAGTGTTTGTCTCCATCCTTCTTAAATGCTAAAGGTAAGTTCTAAATACAACAAACAGTCCGGATGAGTTCTGGTCCCTAAGAGCAGAGTAAAGCTGCTTATTTTCTTCTTCCATAAAACCCATCAGTCCTAACTGTACCTCAGAAGTACTTGTAGAGTTTAAAAAAGTTTTTAAAATATAGATGCCCTTGCCCTGCTCTGGACTGCAAAACCAACATCTCTGTAGAGCTACTGCTATGATATATACTTACTTGTGTTAGTTACTTAGTAACAGCAGGGTTTATCGTGTAAATTAAGCTCGCTTCTCCAGCCTGTGGAGATCTTTTAAGATCTTGATTCTGTCTTAAAATGTATTTTTATTTAGCTCCACTTCATGTCATTTGCGATTTTGATGAACTTTCACCCTACGATTTTATCCAAGTTTCTATGAAAATGTTAAGCTAGCCAGGGCTGAGGTCTAGGCTCTATAACACACAATGAGAAGTCTGCAGATAAATGACAATTAATAGTGGTTGAAATACTGTACTGAAATTTAGCAACCACTGCCACCTGCCTCTGGGGAGCCTTTGTATTATAGAGGCTAGACAGCTATATACTATCTTTTTCAGACTCCTTCCAGCTAGAGTTCCAGCTACAGTTTTGCAACTGTACTGTTGCATGGCTGTGAAAAGGAAAAAAGAACAAAGGTTATGTGCCTACTTCTTTATAGTTATTTCCTCTCACAAGCAGTCATAGAGACCTGGAGGATTTTAAAGTGGCATCCTAGCATCCAGTCATCAGTTTCACAGGTACTAAGGAGTGGTTGCAGTAATATTGACTGCTTTCTAATCTCTGAATATCCAGGGGAATTGACTTCAATCTGTTATCACTGAACCCAGGAGTGCCAGTGGCAGCCTCTGGACTGTGGTATAGGCTCACTTGGGGTGTTACTACTCCTGGAGTCCTAGCCAAGACAACTTCTTCTTCCAGTGTTTCCACTGATTTTGTTAACGTTCTTGACTTAAATCTCTTTGTGTTTAAAATATCTAGAGTAGTTTCTGTTTCCTCTAACAAACTCACAAATATGTGTAAGCGCATTTAGGTGTAACCATTCAACTCTCATAACAGGACCATCAGCTAGGTTATACTATGCAGTGCCTACAAGAACATCATTAAAGACCTTGTCAAATGCTTCTCCAATATTCTAAGGTACAATATCCAAAACTTGCATTTTCTCTGATCTGGAAGTTTAGCAATGCTGTTGAAAAAATAAAATTATATTATTCTGATATGATTTGTTTCCAGTAACCTATGCTTCTTTGTAATGATATTGATCTTTCCTAGAAGACTCACAGATATTCTAGAATCCTGCCCAAGAGACATGGAGCTCACCAGTGATGTGATTTTGGTGTCAAACCTGGGTCTGTATATAGCTTTCATCATTTACATACTATGAAATCTTAAAAAACCTTCTAAAGTCCCAGTTTCTTTAGTCAAAAAATGCTATTTTATAGGATCCTGGTGAAGAGTAAAATAAGATAATGTATAAGTCTTGAGCACAATGTTTGGCCCACAGGAGGACTTCAACTGATGATAGCTATACCCTGAGAAATTCACTTTTTTCTCCCTTTCTAAAAATTAAAAAGTAAAATTTAAACTTACTCTTTCATGGTTTTGTGGCAGTTTCTTCATTTTCTCAGAGAGATGTCAAATTTCATGAATAGTGGAAAATAGTTCTCTCAACTCAAGTTTATCTCAATATACATTATCAACTCACCCCTAATAAAGAGACGCCAGACTAGCTGAGTACTCCCTTGCCTTCCTTTCCTCATCCTGCCTTTCCAATCCCTTTTATTCATGTCTGTGCTACTCAGTTAATTTTGGAGATCATCATTCTCTGTAGATTCCCCTCTGGCAAGCTTACTGAATAAAGAGAGATGGAGCAAGGTTTTGTAACTTTACTATTGCTATACTATGATAATCCCTAGGGGTTATACTAACATCACTTGATTAGATTTGGGGGAACATCAATGTCCCACACATTATACAATGAAGTCAATCTTGCAGAAAATTCATGAAAAGTTGGTTCATGGAATTTAAAACTTGCTGAGGCACATTAAACAACTGCAACTATATAAACCACTATCTGCTCAACATAAAAATGGATTTTCCATAAAATCTCTTGTGACAAAAAGTCATACCTATATAATTTGTTATAACAAAATATATTTGTAATTTATGTAGCTAGATTTCTGAGATTGTCAAAGCCAAAAATCACTATACAAAATATGTGGAAATACATGGTATAATTTTAAAGTGTGAAGTCTGATAAATCATCATCACTATTTCCTCCTTGAAATATAATGCATTGTAATCTAACATGAATTAGATTCTATAAAGACTTGTCTTTTTAACTACATCTATGCTGATGTTCAACTATATAACTAGATGAAAAACCTGCTTATATAGTTTCGTAGGAGCTCATAGCTAACGAGAACTACAACAAAGTACTCAATGATCTTCTAACCAATATGCCAGGAGTCATAACATTTGAGTAAAAGAAACTGATCAGCTTGTACAAAAATGCTGATGGGAAATGTGTGAGCTATTCTACCACAGCGTCTTTTTGATCTACAGGGCATGTGGCTTGTACCCTAACACTAGCTGGCTTTGGAGGCCATAATACTACCCTATGCAACTGCAAAAGGCATGTATGTTATGGATACAGAAGGCCTATTCCAGTCAGAAGCCCAGCTAGGAATTTCAGGAACTCTTTAAGATTTAGGCTGCTTTCCAGGGCAAAGGTTCAAGAGACTCGCCAGTGGCAGTGGGTAGAAAATTCATGCCCCACCTCCAGGAATAACCACATAGCAGTCTGTGTGCACTCTGTGCTTCCTGGCCCTCCACTTTCACAGAACATCTGCCCCGTAAAGAGCTATATACAATGAAGGTATATGAAGAAAGCATCAGCAGTGAGCTAAGAGACTTGAAGCAATGAGGTAAGACCTCACAGGGGAGTAGAAAAAAGAAAGGGTGGGCAAAAAGAAAACAGAAATAGCAGAAAGAAAATTCCAATACCCACTTTGCAGTGCCAACAACTTACATGAATATTTACAACTTCCTAGGCTCTACAATGGTAGAAGTCATGTAACCCTGCTTCTCTGCCATTTAGAAGCAATACTGTCTAGTGTAGCGGTTCTCAACCTTCCTAATGCCACAACCCATTAATACAGTTCCTCATGTTGTGGTGACCTCCAACCACAAAATTATTTCCGTTATGATTAATAACAGTAGCAAAATTACAGTTATGAAGTAGCAGCGAAAATAATTTTATGGTTGGGGGTCACCACAACATGAGGAATTGTATTAAAGGGTTGAGGCATTAGGAAGGTTGAGAATCACTGGTCTAGTGCTTAGACTTGAACATTAACCACCCAGGCCTAGGGTAGCAGGACGAAGGAATGAGAAAGGTCCATTGACATGATGAGATAATTAATTCATTTTTGCTTATCACTGTGAAATCACAATGTCCTACGCTGTTGAACTGCAGTACCTTCAAAAACCTATTTTGTAAAAAAAGAAATGCTAGTTTGTGAAAGTATCCCTATCTTAATCACTCTGCAAGCAAAGGAGGACAGAGAGAATGTCTTACTTTTCACTTTGGACCCTGCAGCAGCCCTGGCCTCGCCCATGATAAGCAGCAGTAAATATGAACAGAAGCCAATCTTCTGGAGGAGCATCCCGGTCTTTCCTCCTTCCTAGTGGTTCTTACTTTCCCACCTCTGCTCCTACTTCTTTCCATAGCTTGCACTGCTTTGTCTCTGTGGCTTAAGTGATAATTTGGACAACATGAAATAATATTATTTTGTATTTATTGGAAAGGAGTATGAAGTTCACTTTTTTAATTGGAAAAGTAAATGTTAGGAATCCTATCTTTTCATTCTAAACTGCTTTACAAATTAAATTATGAGTTAGCAGGTTCAACAGAAAAAAACTCCATAACTCTAAGTTATCATAAGATGTGTTGTTTTCTCCTATGTTAAAATTTTTAAAAGTTAACTTGTGCCATACTATTTTTTACTGTTACATAAAGCCAAGAAACCAAATTTTTGATAATTGCCTATATACAGTAACACAGAACCATCCTGGTTTCTAAACAAGTATACTTTTAAAATATTCAGTGGGAAAAGCCACATACTTTTCATAGTTCCATCTTCTTCCTCCTCATCCTCACTGTTTATAACCATGGTCCCCAAGTCAGATTCTAACATTGTGCTATTATGTTCAATCATGGTCTGTGCCCCTTCACTCATCGTGCTTGTGGCCCGCATCGTGCCCACGCTTTCAGAACTAGTCTTCACCATGGTGTGGGAATCCAGTTCATCTTCATCCTGCAAGCAAAATACTGCAATGAAGGAAGACTTTTCTAAGACAGCTAGACTTCTTAATTCCTCAAACAACAATATGGATATATCATAATTTTAATAGTACTAAAAATACTATAATTACTACTAATTGTAATATAAAGATACACATGCAAATGTTATAAATGTCAAAATTATCCCAAATCATCTAAAAGTTTTAGGTAATTACAGATTAAGCAACAAAAACTGATGAAATGGAAGGCTGCTAATTGCTTTTAAAATAAGAATATAGGTAAGTAATTATCAAATGCATTCCAAAGAATACTGTGACAGAATAATTAAACATACAACACAGAAGATCTTTAAGATAGAACATATCGGCATTTTCTATTACAACAAACAGAATATCGTGTATAACCTGGTACAACAGCCATTAGTTTTTTCTTTTAAATTGTAGCAAAATATACATAACATACATAACATAAAGTTCACAATTTTAACCCTTTTCCCCCCTTCCCTTGAGACAGGGTCTCGTTCTGTTGCATTAACTAGAGTATAGTGGCATTACCACAGCTCACTGTAACCTCAAACTCCTAGCTCAAGAGATCCTCCTGTCTCAGCCTCCAAGTAGCTGGGATATAGGCACATGCCATCACAGGGTTTCACTATGTTGCTCAGGCTAGACTCAAACTCCTGGCCTCAGGCAATCCTCCCATGTTGGCCTCCTAAAGTGCTAGGATTACAAACATGAGCCAGCCCATTTTAACCACTTTTTAAGTGTGTAGCTCCACAGCATCAAGTACATGCACAGTGTTGTGCAAATATCACTACTATAGATTTCCGGAACTTTTTCATCATCCTAAAACTCTGTACCCATTAGATAATAATTTCTCATTCCTTCCCTGGTAACCTTTACTCTATTTTTTGTCACTATGAATTTAACTAGTCTAGATATCTTATCATACAATATATGGCCTTTTGTGTCTGACTTATTTCACTTAACATAATGCTTCCAAGGTTCACTCATGTTATGGCATCTATTGAAATTTCATTCCTTTTTAAGGCTGAATGATGTTGCAATTTATATGTATACCACATTTTATTTTCCCATTCATTTGTGGATATTTGGGTTGTTTACATCTTGAGTATTGTGAATAATGCTACTGTGAACATTATCCTACGAGCACCTCTTTAGAGTTCCTACTTTCAATTCTTTTGGGTACATACCTAGGAGTACAATTCCTGGATGATATGGTAACTCTATATTGAATTTTTTTAGCCCCCAAACTGTTTTCTACAGTGCCAATATTATTTTACAATACTATGAGCAATGTACAAGATTCCAATCTCTCTATATGCTTGGCAATACTTATTTTCCATTTTTAAAAAATAACAGCCATCTCAATGGATATGAAGTCGTGCCTCATCATGGTTTGATTTGCATTCCCGTTAATGACTTACTGATGTTGAAGCCATCTTTTCACATGCTTATTATTTTCCCTTTGTATATCTTCTTTGGAGAAATGTCTATTTGCCCATTTTGAAATGGGATTTTTTTATTGTAGTGGAGTTGTTATATATCCTGGATATTATATATTCTGGAGATTAATCCTTAATCACATAGATCATTTGCAAATATTTCTCCTATTGTGTCTTTTTACTCTTGATAGTATCCTCTACTGCACAAAAGTTTTTAATTTTGATAAAGTATCATTTACTTATTTTTTTTCTTTTGTTACTTATCCTTTTGTTATATTCTAGCTGTTAGTTTTTAAATGCTTCACAGAAGGATCAAGTCAGTTATGCAAATATGAATAAAAACGCTCCATAGAACATTTCCCGAAAGCTATACTGGAATAGGGCCATAAAACTAAACTAATACATTCTGTTCGAAAGACCAAGAACCTGCTGTTTAGAAAAGCCTGATTATGCACTGAAATTCACTTATCTCTATTCTACTTTTAGTAGAAACATAGAAGCAAAATCTAGTTCTAGCAGAGGTCAAAATGCAAATGTGAAAAACAGGAACATATACAATATTGTGTCTCAGCAACTTAAGTGGTTTGACCTAACAGTAGTTGGACAGCTGGCTGATACCTCTCTTCTTCCTATCCTACACAATAAGCTTGGGTGTTATGTCGCAAAATCTGCTGCTTTTCTTTCATGACACTTTCTATATTGCAAGATGTTTTCATTCTCATACCTTCAACTGAACTTTTTCTACATCTTTATTTACTACTTAAATGTTAATGATGCTTAAAATTTGACATTACCAGATGAAATATTATTTCATCCATCTCTCTAGCCCCCTCCAGTCTGCCTCCATTCGCCACAACCACCACAAAACATAGTAACCTTTACCAGCTACCCAAGAGTAAAATTTCAATGTCTCTTATATTTATTCTCTTTCTGTTATATGCTACTGGTCAACAAGTTCTTAAAGGAAAAATTTTTAAGAAGGAAAGATGATGTGAAGACACAGAGAAAAGACACCCATCTATAAATCAAGGAGAGAACCTCAGGAGAAACTAATTCAACCAAACACCTTGTTCTACTTGGGCTTCTAACCTCTAGACAGTGAGGAAATAAATTCCTATTGTTTAATAACAATACAAAATAATCTCCTCTCGGGCTCCACCTCATTTCTTCTTTTCCATTGCAACTGCTACTGTGGATATTCCTCACTACTTCATGACAAGGCTACTGTAGATGACACTTCCTGACTAAGATTCTCCCATCTATCCTAGTATCAGAGAGACATTAGTTCAGATCCTGGCTTAACTCACTTACTAGGCATAAGACCCTTAGGCTAGTTATCTAGACTCTCTGAACTTTAATTTCTTTCACTGGTGTTATAATGACTAAATGAGAAAAAGAATGCAAAAATGCCTGCGTGTTACCTGGAACAAGAAGTTTCACTTCTTCCTCTAAGAACATAGCACTATATTACTCTTTCTTGAATACTATTTGTATCTGTCTCTTACTGAAGAATCTACAATGGTTCACAGTTCTTGTCTACTTTAAAGCTAAACATTCCGCCTAGATTTTAATGCCCTCTATGTTCTGTTCTTACTCTACCTGGCCAGTCCTATTTTCACATTTTGTAGGTATGTATCTTCCCATCAGGCAGGCTGACTTTTAACTGAATCTCTCTCTGCTGGGAGTCCACATGGTAACTCCATAAGATGCTATGCTCATTAAGACTTTATCTTTGCCCATGTCTTTTTCTCTACCTATAATGCCCTTCCCCCTATCCATTTAACTAAATCCTACCTAGTCCTATATATCAAGCATCTTATTGCTTCCGTGGCTAATTTAGTCTTTGTTAATTATCTTCCTTTTGAAAACTCTGTAGAATTTACAATCACCAGTATATACTTTTGCATACATCTATGACCTCATTTTATAAGCAATTGTTTTTCTTTGTTTTGTTGGGTTTTTTTTATTGAGACAGAGTCTTACTGTGTCACCCTTGGTAGAGTGCTATGGTGTCACAGTTCACAGCAACTTCAAACTCTTGGGCTTAAGAATTCTCTTGCCTCAGCCTCCCAACTAGCTGGGACTATAGGCACTTGCCACAATGGCTGGCTATTTTTGTTGTTGTTGTCATTTTTGTTTTGCAGGCCAGGGCCAGGTTTGAACCTGCCAGTCCCTGTGCATGTGGCCAGTGCCCTGATCACTGAGCTATGGGCGCAGAGCTTAAGCAATTGTTTTGTAAAATCTTTTATAAATGTAAGTAATTCGTGGACAAGAATGCCTTACAGAACTTTTGAACCCACTGAAGTGTTTCAGTATTCAAAACAGTGTTTGTGAAAGTTTCAGAATAAAAATGGAGTCATTTGTGCTTAAAAAGTAAAAACAACCCCCCCCCCCACAAATAGGGCTGCTTCTTTCAATGCATAAATGCCTGACAAGAAAAACAATCACAAAGTCACAACTTTGTACAAAGGCCATCACAATCTTACACAAAAATACTTCTGTGAAGATGTCTGCCCAGCCACTGCCTGTCTGACCTCAGACTGGTGCCACCCCTGTTATTGATCCTTGTAGCTAAGGATAATTATCTGAAGATAATTATTTAACCTCTCTATTTTTCCTTTAAAAACCTGTGTCTTCCTTTGTCTACTTGCATATACACAAAGTTTACTATGGTACCTGTATTCCCATGACAATGCCCTATTCCCAAATAAATACTGCTTTCTTTCAGAGAGCCTCTCTCTGACCATTAATTAGGTTAATATATTCAAGAAATACATTCACTTTTTAATGGAATTATAAAATCACAGACCTTCATAGTTAGAAAGAAAACCAATTTAACCTCTCATTTTGTATCTGAAAGCACTCAGGACCATAGAAAGTAAGAGATTTCCCTGAATTCACACACCTACTTAAAAGTAGAGCTGGGACTAAGAAAGAAGTTTTTATTTCTTAACCCATTATTCCACTATGTACATGAACCATACTTACACTTAAATTTTTATTTACTTTAATGCTTAAGTTTGAGGTGCAGTCTTACAATTTTAACAGTTTGTCACCAGCTCCTATTCCCAAAGAGTCCCACACAAATTATTTGGCCCATTCTAGTCCAAGCCACCATATTCTCCCACTTGGACTATTAAAACTGTCCCAAACTGTTTTTACTATTTCCATTCTTACCCCTTTTAGTCTCTCTCACACACAGGCAGATTGATCTTTTCAAAAGACAAATCACATTAGGTTACTTTCCTGCTAAAAACTCTGCATTTGGCCTCTCATCACACTTAGAATGAAATTCAAAGCCTTTATCACAGCCAAATGTGATCTGTCCTAGTAATATCTGCCAATCTCATCTCCTATCACATTCCTTCTTGCTCACCACACTCTAGCTGGGCTGGCCTCCTTTACTGTTTCTTGAGTTATTCTAAGCATATTCCTTTTTGAACCTTTAAATTGGCTGATCTCCCAGACTGGAATGCCCTTCCACAAGATAGCTTGGTAAGTCTCTACCTAGATGTTATCTCTTCAGTGAGACTTTTTCTGACCACCAATCTAAATTAAAGCTACCATCATTCTCTGTTCTTCTGTATTTTCACAGTCTGTACCTGGTCTTCTCTACTACTATAATGTAAGTTTGATGAAGTCAAGAGACTTCTTTGTAACCTCTGAATCCCCACTGGGTAGGTAGGGGGGATACCTAATGCACACAGTAGGTACCTGATGTTTATTTATTGAATGAATCAATTTATATTTTCATTTATTAATTCATTTAAGAAGCATTTATTGTAATTTGTAATAGGTCAAGTAGCAGGCCAGGTATTGGAGATGCAAAAAATGAATAAGACATAGTTTCATTCAATTTTTGTTTAGGGAGTTTGAGATCTAGGAGAAATCTACTGACATATGAACAAATGTCACATCTGTTAAATGCTGTAAGTGTTGACAGTATAATGGGAATACCATGATGAGTGCTTCTAACTCTGCCTTTAGCAAGGAAAGAAGCCCTCATTGGGGAGGCTGCCTAAGAGTTAGGTCTTCAAGGATAAATAGACTATATATGTAACATAGATACATAAATTTGGGTAGGGCATTTTAAATTAAACTCTTTTCAAAATCAGAATTATACCCATACACATTCCTTCTCAGCTCAGACACCCTAAGGTTGAATTAGGTATCATGCCTTTGCATTCCCAGAGCACTTTGTACTTAAGCTGATCATACACTTACTGCATGGTACTATATAGTCGTTTCATTTAACTTCCCCATTTGACTCAAAAATCTATTAAGAGCCCTAACCAGATCTTGTTAACACTTATATTCAGCATTGTCCTTATTATGAAATCTATTGAATGCATGTTGACTCCTTCATTATAAGGTAATGCCAAAGTACTGAACTAAGGACAATGTTATGTTAGTTTCTAGTAATATAATGTTTTTCTTATATTATAAAACACTAGCTATTTCCTATTGGGATAGGAAATAATGCTATTAACTAAAGTTATTCATTTGATCATTCACTTAATAATGATAAAAAATAGTTACCAATGAGTTAAGACATACGATGAGAAGTGTTTCTATAAGCTATTTTTCTTTAATCCTCTTATTAACTCTCAGAGCTAATACTGTTGGTCTTGTGTAAAGGAACCTTAAGCTCAAATAGGTTTAATCATTTCTACAAAGTCGTATAACAAATAAGTGGAGAGGCAAGAATTGTAACCAGGTCTATATGTTTGGAAAGCCCAAAATCTAACTTCCCATTATATAAGGCTTTAAACTATCTATAGCATTTTTCACACTCAATTTAATTTATACCACAGGTTCATTAGAGCATGTTTCATTTTGCTAAGAGATGAAGAAAATAACATACTCATAAACAGACTAATTTGTGCTTGGTCAAAAGCTAATTTAAAAAAACAATTGGGGGTTATTCTTTCCAGCAGGCCCCACTGAGGATGGAGGAAAAAGTTATTTTCTATTAGTACCTTTAAAAAATTTGCTAGATTAGTATTTTATCATGGTTGCAACTAGTTTATCACCAAAACCCTGAATCTATTTTTATATGTGTGAGTCATAGGTCTCTTATCCTTTAAGACTCAGGGCTGTTACCATTAAACTTAACAAGAAACAGAACATCTAGTAGATATAAAATAATACATTAGCCTTCCTATATTGTACATCGACAATAGATCCACAAAGGGATGGTAAAGCTTGTACTTCTGAATTCACACAATTGGCTTAGTCTATAAAACTGTAAAAACACTGAATCAAGTTTGGAAAGGATTGGTCTTACTGAATATTATTTTTACTTACATTAGTCACTTTGCTTAAGAATGTTAATCTAATTTACAAATTGACAGTTAAAAAAATAGCAATTAAAAAATTGCATGAATACTCAATGCACTAGTGACAGGGTGACACCCAAACTGAAATTAATAAAGTACAGATGGAAGGAGAACTAGTTTCTACGAAATTAGAAAACTCAAACATTAAAACTTTGGCAATGGTGTTGAAAACTTTTTAGCAACAGTTTTTACTTTAAAAAATTATTAACTCTAAACTTATTCTTGATAATTTAGATTATTAGTAAAATGACATTTGATACTTTTCAGATTTTTATAATGAAATGGTTGATTATAATGTTTTTTCAAAGTTATACTTCACTTACACAAAAGAAAGGCTGCAGAAAAACATGTTGATACTTTATAGAAAAAGGTCTGCAGAACAGATGCTTCCCTACTGTAGAAGAAGCCAGTTCCAGTAAGGAATACAATAGCATTTTCAATCAGTGGCCATCATGTGCCAGGAATGCAAAACAAGAGTACTGATGATAATCCAGCTTATGAATCATAAAATCCACATGGAATATAAACATTTGAAAACATTATTAGGAAATCCTTCTCCACTGCTAAGACAGATTTATGCTATAATAATCTGAGAAATAATCAGAGACTTTGCATTACAGATCTTTACATTTGCAATATCTAATACCTTAAACTATTCTCTAAATATTCAATTACTAATTGAATGATTTTACGGACGCTTACAGAAACATTTTAAGAAGTATTTGTCATTTATAACACTAATGATATAGTCACACTACTCCTTAGTTAAATAAGTGCCCTAATTGGAAATTATTCTAATTTTATTCTTTTTCTAGAAATGATATTAAACACTTCTTTACTTCAAATGCAGTCACTTAATAGTATCTCAGCATAAAAGCAATAATCTTAATAGGTTTCATTCAACCAACCTATGCTAATGACTATGCAATGCATTCTTTTTTCTTTTTCCTTCTTTTTTTTTAGAGACAAAGTCTCACTTTGTCACCCTGGGTATAGTGCTATGGTGCCATAGCTTACAGCAACCTCAAACTTTTGGCCTCAAGCGATTCTCCTGTTTCAGCCTCCTGAGTAGCTGGGACTATAAAGCCTATCACAACACCCGGCTATTGGGGCAGGCTGGTCTTGAACTTGTGAGCTCAAGCAATTTGCCCTCCTCGGCCTCCCAGGGTGTTAGGATTACAGGTGTGAGCTACCACACTGGGCCTCGAGTATGCAATCTGTATAACATGAAAAAAATATTCTTCAGAAAAAATTAATAAGATACATAAGTAAACCAGTTATATAAAAAGTTGTGATATTATAGTAATCTAGATATCTTTAAAACCTCTTAAAGATGCTCAGGAAACAACAAACCATAAAAGTGACAAATACTACAAATGCAAAGCTGAGCTGTCAGGAGAGCAAAGAAAATCTCCAAGGGCCCAGAACAGAACAAGCTATGATAATAAGCTAAATCTGACTATAGAGCTGTTCTGGAGGCATGCGATGATGGGGGTGGATTATTGGTGGTTAAATAAGGTTTATATTTTAGTAAAGTAGAAAAGCGAAGTCATTGGGTTATCTCTGAAGTAGAACTAATACTTCTGCATAAAGCTGGGAATCTTAACAGTCTCCATCCTCAGTGAAAGAGCAGGCAAGAAAAAATGTACCCACAAGCACAGGAAAGGACAAATTTCACCTGGGCTTTAGGTATGGGGTATGGGGGATTGGGATGTCTCCCTTTAGAATCTGCTACTATGAATCTGGCTTTCAATTTTACATTACCCACAAGGCCTGGGGAATCTCACGCTGAAAAATTAACCTAACAGTAGGGTTAAGTATCACAGGTGCCTGATGGAAATAAATGCAAATCCACCTTAAAGGAAGTAATACTCAACCCATATGAACTCATAGTCCCCAAAATAAACACAGACCTAAACAAGCTACTGACAATGGACAGAAACAATAAACGGAATCAACACACCCTTACTCCAATTAAGTTAGTTCCCTTTACAACAGTGGTCCCCAGGCTTTTTGACACCAGGAGTGAGTTTAAGAAAGAAAATTTTTCCATGGACTGGGAAGGGGGAGGAGAGATGGTTTCAGGATGATTCTAGAGCAGTGGTTCTCAATTTATGGATTGCAACCACTTTTTAACAATGAAAATACATTGCAGCATTGGGAAGGTTGAGAACCACTGTTCTAGAGCATTACATCAGGGAGGGAAGAGAAAAAGGGAGAAAGAAAGAAAGAACATTACATCTTCCTGTCAAATCATCAGGCACTAGATTTCCATAAGAAAAGTGCAACCCAGATCCCTTGTGAACAGTAGGGTTCACCCTTCTATAAGAATCTAATGCTGTGGCTGATCTGACAGGAGATGGAGCTGAAGTGATGATGTGAGCAATGGAGAGTGGCTGTAAATACAGATGAAGCTTCCCTCTCTTGCCTACCTCTTACCTTCTGCTATGCAGCCAGGTTCCTAACATACCAGTCTCTGGCCCAGGGGTCAGGACCGCAGCTTTAGAAAACTGGATCTTAAGATAAAAAATAGGAAAAGAGTAGACAGCAGCTTTCTAGATTGGAAAAAAAGAAAAGCACAAAAGAAGAACTATTCTGGCTAGAATGGAAAATAGTAAATGAGTCTGACTATATTAAAGGATATCTTACAACTTACGGAATCCTTTGACTACTAGGAGCCAGCATAAGTTCCTTGGCAAAAGAGGGATGGGAACCTTGGAAACTAAAGGCTAAATTAGACAAGAGCAATACTAGAGAAAAAGATTTAGAATCAGCAGGTTAGTGCTGGAATTCAAATTTAAGGATAATTAGAGCCTGTTCTTAGAAAGGTCTGATAGTAACAGAAATGGCAAGTCAAATCTGAAAGAAATAGAAGAAACCACTTTTCTAGACACTTTCTGGGCAAATAATGAACTGACAATAACTTCCATATTCTGAACCCAAAGAGACCAAATTGATTCTAAGGAGAAAGTCATGAAAGATTCTAATCTGAACTTTTAAAAGATAGGGAAAAAATAGATAATGGTAGTTATTTATACCTAAAAAGTAACTTCATGGACTTTGCCACTTTAGCACATGATGAAGGAATTGAAATCTAATTATTTATTCATGGTGAAAGAGTTGAATAAGAAGTCAACAAGGGGGTGGCACCTGTGGCTCAGTAGGTAAGGCGCCGGCCCCATATACCGAGGGTGGTGGGTTCAAACCCAGCCCTGGCCAAACTGCAACAAAAAAATAGCTGGGCATTCTGGCAGGCACCTGTAGTCCCATCTACACGGTAGAGTATGGCAAAAGAATCACCTAAGCCCAAGAGTTGGAGTTTGCTATGAGCTATGACGCCACAGCACTCTACTGAGGGTGATAAAGTGCGACTCTATCTCCAAAAAAAAAAGAAGTGTAGAATATAAATGTCTTAACACAATAAGAAAATGCAGTGAAGGCTATGTTAACCAGTTTGATGAAAATATTTCAGATTGTATATAAAACCAGCACATTGTACCCCATGATTGCATTAATGTACACAGCTATGATTTAATAAAAAAAAAATCAACAAGGCGTGTGCAGTGCAAATTCAAGGAGATGAACATAAAATCAGGAAAAACTGTGATAATAATCTTTAACTTGTCTACCTATGCATAACTGAATTCAGGAGTTATTGATTACTTGATGCTAACCTGTGTCAGTAAGTAAATTTTAATCATTATTTGAATTATAAAAAGCATAAATTAAAGGGTACTACTGCACATTTATTTGTATGTCTCAAATCATATAAGAGCTGTACTAAACTAAAAATACTCCTATAGCAAAGTGAAACACTGATGCATTATCTTTAAATTGCATCTCAATATATTAACAGTAAAGGACAGCACTGATCACATTGTCCCTCTCATCAATATACAAGATCGCGACTATTTGTTTTTTCTGTGTTACAAATTAAACAATCCACTATATGTAGGTCAACTGGTTAACTCTGATCTCATTGGTACCACGTTCAACTCAGCTGAGCTATGAATTACTGAGAAAAATTAAAAATACTCTCCTTCAAACAGCTGCTGGTGAAAAAAAGTAACAAATTGGTATTCAGCCATTAAAAATTACAAAGATTCACATTATCTAGAATTCTGTACAAAGAATGAACTTTCTTCCCGTTGCTATAGTAGGTGGCCCTTTTCTTTCACTACAAAACCAGCATAATGGCTTAGACAGCTGCTGTCTTTGACATACCTGTCTTTAGCAAACAGAAACTTCATGGATCCTAACTTTTTACATGTTCACGAGCATGTTTTAAAGTTACATCAAAGCTTTCAGAATCTCCAAAAGTCATAAAAAACTTGTTCATCAGTATAACAAGCATAAATGGTGAAACGGCATGTGGGCAGGACTTCAGAGACTCCATGATGCAAGACTGCACAAGTTTTTGGCATTATACTAAAAGTTTCCAAACAAAAGATTATCTTACATCCCCTGTGCACAATGCTGATACAGAGTAAATTAAAAAGTAAAAGCAACTAACTATGATTTTAATTTTTCTCTGACAGTCAAAAGTATGTCAAAGGATTAATAAAATATAAAGAAGCTTATAAAATCAAGTATTTTAAAATAAGAGTAACACCTCTAAAAACTGTTCTTACAAGCAGTTCTGAAAATATCCACAAGAGGGCACCAAATACAAAAGACTCAAATTCTATCAACTGGCGATGTATACAGCAGGTTATTACATTTATTAAGAGACTATCAGTATCTTTCAGAAACAGAGTAGTGGCCACTGATACATTTTTTAAAATGAGGTGTTTTAGGCCAGGCACTAGGCCAGGTGCGGTGGCTCACACCTGTAATCCCAGCACTTGGGAGGGCCGAAGTGGGTGGATTGCCTGAGCTCATAGGTTTGAGACCAACCTGAGCAAGGGTGAGACCCTGTTTCTAAAAATAGCTGGGCGTTGTGGCAGGCACCTGTAGTCTCAGCTACTTGGGAGACTGACGCAAGAGAATCACTTAAGCTCAAGAGTTTGAGGTTGCTGTATGCTATGGCACCATAGCACTCTACCAAGTGTGACAAAGTGAGACTCTGTCAAAAAAAAAAGGGAGAGAGACATTTTAAAATACTATAACCACTGTCATGTCACTATAATTCTATATAAACAGTGTTTAAGTTCCTTAAGGACAATGAATGTCTTCTATATTCAGTAATCTTCACCATGACCCACATGTAATAGCAGGAGCTCAATGAACGGTTGTTGATTCCACAAAATTGATAGAAGGATAAAAAAAGAAGTAACAAACTTTTTATCTTCTATATACATAGTTTTTTTTTTGTTTTTTGTTTTTGAGACAGGGTCTCATTCTATTACTCAGGCTAGAGTGCTGTGGCATTAGCTTAACTCACAGCAATTTCAAACTCCTGGGTTTAAGTGACCCTCTTGTCTCAGCCTCCTGAATAGCTGGACTATAGACATCTGCCATAATACCTTGCTATTTTTTTCTATTTTTAGTAGAGATAGGATCTCACTCTTGCACAAGCTAGTCTGAAACTCCTAAGCTCAAGCGATCTTTCCATCTCAGACTCACATAGTGCTAGGATTACAAGCGTGAGCCACTGAGCCTGGCCAGCTAAGATTTTTGATTGTGTATTTTTTTGTTTCTAGAACCAACAGAATAAAGGGCTAATAGGTCTCTGAAAAGAATTCTGTTTTCCCAATTCTTTTTCTCTTACTCCTTTTCTCTTCCTTTATGATTTAAGAACAAACAAATTATTATAAATATTTAATAGAAGAAATAGCACATAAACTTAGAAATAATAATATACTAAAATGATTTTAAGAAATCAACTTCTAAAACATAAAATTCAAAAGAAGACTGGCATGTGCAATGGTTCATGTCTGTAATTCCACCACTCTTGGGAGGCTGAGGCAGGGGTATCTAACTGCACTAAGAACTACTGACCCCAGGAGTTTAAGACCAGCTTAGGCAAAATTAGCTGGGCATGGTGGTGCATGCCTACAATTCCAACTACTCAGGAGGTCAAGGCAGACCTTAATATAATAAATATGTAAAACAATAAAAGTTCTAGAAGAAAACATGGAAGAAAATCTATGTGACCTTAAGTTTGGTGGTAAATTTATAGACACCAAAAGCATGATTCATGAGGAGATAAAAGGCTGATACAGTAATATTAAAACTAAAAACTTCTGTTCAATGAAAGACACTGTTAAAAGACCGAAAACACAGGCCACTAAACGGAAGAAAATACTTGCAAAAGACGTACTTTATAAAGGACTTGTATCCAAAATACACAAAGAACTCTTAACAAATAAGAAAACAAACAAGACAACCCAATTTAAAAATGGGAAAAAGGTGGGGCACAGTGGCTCATGCCTGTAATCCTAGCGTTCTGAGAGGCCGAGGCAGGTGGACTGCCTGAGCTCAGGAGTTCAAAACCAGACTGAGCAAGAGTGAGACCCAGTCTCTAAAAATAGCCAGGCATTGTGGCAGGTGCCTGTAGTCCCAGCTATTTGGGAGAGTGAGGCAAGAGGATCACTTAAGCCCAAGAGATTGAAGTTCTTGTGAGCTATGATGCCACTGCACTCCACCCAAGGCAACAGAGTGAGACTCTGTCTCAAAAAGGAGGGGAGGGTACTAACACTGCCAAAAAAGACATGTGAATGGCAAATAAACACTTAAAATGATGCCCAACATTTCTTTCATTAAAGAATTGCAAATTAAAATGAGATACCACTAAACACCAAAATAGCTAAAAGGCAAAAACAAAACAAAACAAAAATAACCAACACAATCCTGACAAAACAAATCGCTGGTTCACAGCAATAGAAACTCACATTATTGGTAGAAATGCAAAATGTTACAACTTTGGGAGAGAGTTTGTCAGTTTCTTACAAAGCTAAATACACCATATGATCCAGTAATTGTGATCCTAGGTATTTGTCCAATAGACTTGATCCACAAAAAGCCAGCATGCGAGTGTATAGAGCAGCTTTATTCATAATTGCCCCAAACTAGTAAGTAAGCAAGATGTCTTTCAATAGGCAAATGGATAAATTGTGGTGTAATCATGAAATTAATACTTTTTAGTGATATAATCAGTTATTCAGTCATAAAAAGACATGGATGATCCTAATATATAGTTAAGTGAAAGAAGCCAGTCTGAAGAGGCTACCTAGGATATGATTCCAATTATATGATATTCTAGAAAAGGCAAATGGTAAATAGATCAGGGACTGCAAGGGAGTTGTTGGGAGATGGCTGAAGCACAGTGGATTTTTCTTTTAGGGTGATGAAACTATTCTGTGTGAAACTGTAATGGTGAATACATAATATCATGTATTTGTCAAAACACAAAGAACTTTACATCATAAAGAGGCCCCTAATACATGCAAATCTAAATATATGTATTTAAGAGGCAGCGGATCCCAGGATGGAATGCAGAATGTGAGAAAGTATCTAACTATATTAAAAATATGAGAAAAGACATCACTGAAGAGGATGGGGAGAAAGGGTACTAACCTGAGTAACTTTGTAGTAAGTGAATTCTATTAAACTCAAGACAAAGGGTACCATACATAATGTGGCTCATAATGTTATTTTCTGTGAGGATATGGGCTAATAATTCTGAAACCAGTATACATATACAATGGAATTGAAAAGTTCAGTAAACTGGGTGGCACCTGTGGCTCAAAGGAGTATGGTGCTGGCCCCATATACCAGAGGTGGAGGGTTCAAACCCAGCCCTGGCCAAAAACTGAAAAAAAAAAAAAAAAGTTTAGTAAACTGATGATGCATAGTGAAGCCAGGTTTTTCAACAATGAAATGGTAGGTTATAACAAACAAATGGAAACAGCTAGAATGAGCCATGTAGTACTGGATTGGAGTCAGACATAGGTTTAAATTCATGTTTAGCTTACTATAGATTCAGATGCATACCCATAACCCATAACACATACATATATACCTACATATGTCAACATGTAGCTATAGTTATGTGTGTATGCAAATCAGTATACACATATATAACTCCTTGCTTTGCAAGCTGAGAGGGCACAGAAACAACATCGCACAGTAGCAACAAGCATACCCGGAGTCCACTCTTCATTTCTAATACCATTTTCCAGTAAAAATTTTGAACAGCCTCCTTATTCTAGGAGTGGGACAGGAAATATATAAGATGAGCCTGGAATATCTAATATAAGGTCAAAGGGTAAGAAAATGTTATAACAAAACTCCATGATGATGGGGATATGTCACAGGGACAAAGGAGCCAACACAAAGAACTCCCAATGACCAAAGCTAGAACAATTTAAGCAAAATAAATAAATAAAGTAGTACTGAAGCATAACTCAAAATGTAAAGTATAAGCATGAGTCAATATTGATATAAATGATTGAATAAATGCAGAGAATAGATAAATCTTCTGTGTAGAATTTCAACTAATTTATAACAAATAACTATTCTAATCACTGGGCCCTCAAGAAAGTGAGGTATAACTTCTACCCACTAAGTGTGGGCTGTGTTTTGTGATTTAGTTCCAAAGAGCATATAGTATAGAAAGAGGGAAAGAATAATTTTACTGGAAAAAAAATCTAACAAATGCTCCCTCAGGTGATCATAGTTAACATCAACAATGTCAGGTAATGCTGACAGAATGTACTCTTGATATGATATGATGAGATTTACTTATCCCTGGGTTTTCCTCCACAAAACCAATAACCTCAGCATAAGAAAAAACATCAAACAAATCTCAACTGAAGGAACATTCTACGAAGTAACCAGTATTCCTCAAAACTCTCAAGGTTATCAAAAAATAAGTATATTCTGAGCAACTATGGCATCAGGGAATCTCTCTGTGCCTGGCTTATTTCACTTAACATAATGTTTTCCAGGTACATTAATGTTGCTACAAATGACAGAATTTCATTCTTTTTTTACAGCTATTCCATTGCACATATATACCAAGTAAAATTGGCCACCCAGAAAAAGACAGATACCACATTTCACTCATGTGTGGAATCTAAAGAAGTTGATATCAAGGAAGTAGAAAAGAAGAATGGTGGTTTCCAGAGGCTGGAAAGGGTTGGGAGAGGGGGATAGAGAGACATTGGCTAAAAGGTACAAAGTTACAGTTAGACAGAAGGAATAAGTTCTGGTGTTTTATTACACAATAGGGTAACTATGGTTAACAATATTGTACATTTCAAAACAGAAGAAAAGATTATGAATGTTCTCATCACAAAGAAATGATAAATGTATGAGGTAATGGATATGCTATTATGATTTGATTATTATACAATGTACACAAGTATCAAAACATCACACTGTACCCTATAAATATGTACAATTATTTTGTTTCAATTAAAAAAATGAGGATCTACAGAGACATGATAATTAAATATAAAGTGATATCCTGGTTCTGAAACAGAAAAAGGCCATCAGGTAAACACTAAATATGCACAGAATAGAGGGACTTCAGTTTAAAATCTGTATCAGTAATGGCTCATTCAAATATGGGCATATGAACCATATCCTTCACTTGATTACTTGCTTTATCACAAGGCCCAGTGCTAGAATCTACAGGTCAATGGTGCTCATTCAGGTCATTAGAATCAGCTGGGGAGCTTTTAAAAAATTCTGATGACTATGCCCCAGCCTATAACAATTAAATGAGAAATTTCCCAGCATAAAAACTAAGATTTTTTTTTAATATTTAGCAAATTTCAATATAGACATACTTTTCTTTTGAAAGAATGCACATAAGTGTATTCTATTTTCAAAATGGCATCCTCTATTCAATAAAACATTTTAAACTTTCATATGGAAGAGACAATTCACATATACTTGCCTTATACTTCCTAACACTACATGAATGCTTCTTGGTAACAATGTAATGTTGCATTTCAAACTTGTATGTAGAGAGCAATGTTGTTAAAACATACTCAATAAAAGGTGGACTTGCCACAGGCAATTTAGGTATTTACAGTAAATATTAATAAATATAGATATGCTAATCAGCCCTCACTAAATGTTGGGGACAATATTCTACTAATATCCAGAAAACAAATTCTTACTATGTAATACAGTTGACCCAGCTCAGTACCAAATGTATTTTGCATACTCAGAAATGCTTTAAAAAAAATGATCTTTGTCATATTAAGCAATGCTTAAACTAACACAAAAACTTTGATATTACGAATAACCTACCACAGAAAACTGTCTGATATTTGTTTAATTTTATAAACCTGTACATTATCTCACAACCTATCAAAACATGTCAATTTGTCAACATATATTCTCATCAAACAAGCTTTTTCTATGATAGGTATAAAAATCAAATTCAGAAGGTACTATTTCCGATCATGTTCCATATTTTTCTTGAATTAAAAAATATTTAAAGAGGCTTATTTATAACAGTTACCCAGGGCACAGGTATACTGCACTAATATTTAAAAAACAACATATATTGAACTGGTTATCACATACTATTTCCTTTTCAAAAGCCACATTGTAAGTTGATGGAAATGTCAATTTAATTTCAGGCCACTGATTTTTCACCAACTATAGTAAGCCAAACTGTATAGAACAGCAGTTCTCAACCTGTAGGTTGCGGCCCACAGGAACTGTATTAAAGGGCCGTGGCACTAGGAAGGTTGAGAACCATTGGTATAGAATTAAATTAAATTTCAAAAAATTCTAAATTGATATTGGTATTAACCCATAAAGTCTCTGAAAACTATATTCAGACAGAATGGAAAAAGCAGGATCCACAATGGACTTAGTTTTTAAATTTAAAAAATAATCTGTAGAATATAAACGTCTTAACACAATAACTAAGAAAATGACATAAAGGCTATTTTAACCAGTTTGATGAAAAAAAAAAAATAATCTGAAGAAGTTTTTATACAAGTAAAGAATATTTCTTTTATTGATTCTCATTCTTATATATTTTTTTTAAAGAATTGGCTAGTTGTTTCTCATTTTCCCTATGTAATTAAATGACAATTAAAAAAATCCCTACTCAGTGTTTACATTGTTATGACTACGTAATTATTGTTCATGAAGATCATAGTAATATGATTACGTTTTCTTTTTTTTAATTAAATCATAGCTGTGTACATTAATGCAATGATGGGGTACAATGTGCTGGTTTTACATATAATTTGAAATGCTTTCATCAAACTGGTCAACATAGCCTTCACGGCATTTTCTTAGTTATTGTGTTAAGACATTTATATTCTATACCTAGTAAATTTCACATGTACCCTTGTAAAATCTATTTCTTTTTTGTGACTTCTGGATAATTATCTCAGTTTTTGTTACTGTTGTTAGTTTTCTATCACTAATTTTTTCACAAATGCTGTATTCCTAAATACAGCTTATCCTTTTGCATTTTGTTGTAAGCAGCAAGAAGTGACTTACACACTTTAAGAAGGTTTCAGGAAAGTAAGGTAATGTTAGTACGCTAGAGAAAAGACTCTTAATGTGTGCTGGCAGAAAATGTTCTAGCTAAAGAGATTAGCAGGCAGAGTGTTTACATTTAAGGTCTTGTATTTAGGTTATAGATCCATTCAATCAGACATTGTATTAAAAGGTTGTCATGGGCAGCACCTGGGGCTCCGTGGTAGGGCGTTGGCCCCATATACCCAGGGTGGCAGGTTCAAACCCGGCCCCAGCCAAACTGCAACAAAAAAATAGCTGGGCGTTGTGGCGGGTGCCTATAGTTCCAGCTCCTTGGGAGTCTGAGACAAAAGAATCCCCTAAACCCAACAGTTGGAGGTTGCTGTGAACTGTGATGCCATGGCACTCTACCAAGGGTCATAAAGTGAGACTGTCTCTACAAAAAAAAAATGTTGTCATATATGAGAGGTAGGAATTGTTCGAGCACCATTTGTTGAAGAGACTCTCCTTTCCCCATTGAATAGTCTCAGTAACTTTACTGTTCAAAATCAGTTGGCCATAAATACATGGGTTTATTTATAGACTCTTCATTCTATTCCACTGGTCTATATCCTCAAGCTAGTATCACACCAATTTGAATATTATAGCTTTAGCTCAGCACCCCTAGCTCAATGAGTAGGGCGCCAGCCACATATAATGAGGCTGGCTGGTTCGAGCCTAGCCTGGGCCTACTAAACAACAATTACAACTGTAACCAAGTTACAGTTGTGGCAGGCGCCTGTAGTCACAGCTACTTGGGAGGCTGAGGCAAGAGAATCGCTTAAGTCCAAGAGTTTGGGGTTGCTGTGAGCTGGGATGCCACAGCACTGTACTGAGAGCGACATAGTAAGACTCTGTCTCCAAAAAAAAAAAAAAGGAACATTAGGGCAGCACCTGTGGCTCAAGGAGTAGGGCGCTGGCTCCATATGCTGCAGGTGGCGGGTTCAAACCCAGCCTCAGCCAAAAACTGAAAAAAAAAGAATATTATAGCTTTAAAAACTTTGTTCTTTTCAAATATGTTTTGGAGCCCCTTATAATTCTGTTTGAATTTGAAGGCTTGATTTTCCTCTTCTGTAAAAATGACCATTGCAATTTTGATAAGGATTGCATTAATTTGTGAATTGCTTTTGGGAGTACTGCCATCTTAACAATATTGTCTTCTAATTCCTGGACACAGAATGTCTTTCTACTGATTTAGATCTTCTTCTAGTTATGTTTTTGTAATTTTCAATGTACAAGTTTTTCATCTTTTGGTTGAATTGATTCTTCAGGTATTTCATTCTTTTTTATGTTATTATAAATGGAAATGTTTGCATAATTTCCTTTTCACATCTTTCAGTGCTTGTGCATAGAAACGTGAGATCTGTGTGTTTATCTTATATCCTAACACTCAGCTGATTTGCTTACTAGCTGTAGCAGATATGAATGTTTTTCACAGACTCCACCTGGGAAGATGCTCTAGCTCAATAGGACTCAGACAAAGGATATTTACACTAGTCCCTCAGGGGAACCACCAATAAATAGGTCAAAAGGAAAAGCCACAATTTTAGAGAACAAGAGCCATAGCTGAGCTAGAAAATAGATGATGGCAGGCATGTATGCAAAAATGTCACAACGCTTTCTTGTTGAAATTTACCAGCCTCTTTCTTCATTAAATACTCCCCCAGTTGCTATTAGTTTTTTCTTAGCTTCCAGAGTATTGCAAGCATTGATTTATCAGCTTTTGCCACCTTAATGGTTGCTTCTGTACAGGCACCACCTTGCTCCACCACTTTCTGTGATCCATGACTTGTTTTTCACAAAGAGAATATGGCAGAAGTGACAGTATGTCACTCCTGAGACTACATCATAAAAGGCATTGGCATTTCCTCTTTGTTCTCTCAATTACTCACTCTAAGAGAAGTCAGCTGCCATGCTTTGAAGACTCTCAAGCAGTCCTATGGAGAGGTTCGCACAGCAAGGAACTGTGGCTGCTGGCCAACAGGCACTGAATGAGCCATTGTGCAAATTACTCCTCCAGCCCTCACAAGCCTCAGATGACTGCAGCTCTGACCAACATTTAGACTGCAACTTCATAAGAGACCCTAAGCCTGAATCACTCAACTAAGTTTCTCCTGAAATAATGCTTTACAAATACATGAGATAATAAATATGTGTTGTCTTATGCTGCTAAGTTTTGGTGTACATGATATTTAAAGCTGAGACCCAAAAGAGAAGAATCTAGGCACTCCATGAGTTGTGGGGAAGAAGGGTGTATCAAGAACAGGAATAGGCTTGGCACCTGTGGCTCAAGCAGCTAAGGCACCAGCCACATACACCTGAGCTGGCAGGTTCGAATCCAGCCTGGGCCTGCCAAACAACAATGACGGCTGCTGCACCCAAAAAATAGCCGGGCATTGTGGTGGGCTCCTGTAGTCCCAGCTACTTGGGAAGCAGAGGCAGGAGAATCACCTGAGCCCAGGACTTGGAGGTTGCTGTGAGCTGTGATGTCACAGCACTCTACCCAGGGCGACAGCTTGAGAGACTCTGTCTCAAAAAAAAAAAGAACAGGGAATAGCCATGCAAAGCCCGTAAGTCTTAGGCATGTTTAAAGATTAAAAATCTGAAAGACTGGTGGGTCTGTAGCTCAGTGAAGGAGAGAAAAATAGTGAAGAAAGAGATCATTTAAGTGTTAGATAGTAACCAAAGTGACTGTAGTAAGATCTTAAAATCTAGTAAAAACCAGTAAGTTTGGGGGTAGTCAACAGTTCCCTATCCATCAAAAATAGAAACTAGTTTGGCACACCATTTGTGTGTGGGACATAAACACAACAGGGACTCTACCTAGCAAAATCAAATATTTTGACCTGAGTTTTTGTACCCTCACATTAACCTCAAGTCAATTTACTTTTCTCTCTCTCTCTCTCTCCATATATATAT
>NW_003852399.1:27904618-27911879 GCF_000181295.1 Otolemur garnettii | reverse complement strand
AGTCTAAAACTAAGTAGAGAAAGATAACAGCAAAGCAAAAATAATCACTTACCTATTAACAGCTACAGCTAACTAATGGCAGTTCACTAGCCCAGCACTCATTAGAAATTTGCATAAGGCAAAGGCAGATAAATGGGTAACATTAGAGAGGGGCAAAAACTAGACTTCTCAGAAAACAACCTTATGGTGTTAACTCTGGTTAGTCAATGTTTCTTTTTAGAAGTATTAATAAATATTTTAGTGGGAAAAAATCAGCATAAAGTTCCATAAAGAAACACGGAGACTTAAAAGTAAAAAACTTAGTTTTAGTTTTGGCTCTTTATCAGCTTTGTGAATCATCCTAAATCACTTCTCTTCTAACCTAATTTCATTCAAATACTAAATGGGATAATAATAATAACATGCTTGACCAATCGTATTTTTAAAATAAAATCAAATGAAATAATATATGATAAAGTGCCTCTGAAACTGAAACTGCCCCTTATAAAATTCATAAGAACCACAAGGTGGGAACTGTGGTAGGGAAGATACATATATAGCCAGACATTGTTCTCCAACTTTCTTTCCAGTAATTGCTTACCCCTCACGAGTCATCTAGCTTGATGGTCATAATGATTCTTAGGTTTCTACATTGCTTCCACAGATAACATCACCCTTGTGAAACCTAAGACTAGTTTTTGAGATATCTTCTAGGCCCTGCATTCTGATGGAACAGCCAGCCCACCCAGACCAGTGGCCCATCCCAAGGAACTGACTCAAGTGGTCTTGGGACTCCCAGCCAAGGACTGACTCATCAAAGCTACACTGCTCTGGCTCCATCCTGAACCCAGCCTATTAGCATTCCCAGTTGCATAGCCTTTTGCCTACCAAATTAACTTCAAAAAACCCTTTTCCCCTAATTCTCAGGGAGATGGTATTGAGAACTTCCTCTGTCCTTGCTTGGTGCCTACAGTATTAAATTCTTTCTTTGCTGTAACACCTACAATGTCTGTGTATTGGTTAGCTTCCTCTTGAGCAGTGGTCTATGAACTTGGTAAGAATGCAATAAAGCCACAAAAACCAACTACAAAAATTTCACATTTACAAACATTAATTGGAGAGAAATTAGAAACTAAATGTATCTATCATCACACAGAACCCAGGGTAGGAACTATAAACCCCCATAACAGCAAAAGCCATAGTCTTTACATCTCCTATATCATCTAAATTTAATCATAAACTTATGAAAAAATATCTTTTGAGGATACTATTAAAATTCTGAATGGTGACTTTATTAGTGAAAGATTTTACATTTAAAATACAAGCTTAAAGCATCTGTCTTACTAGATGGTCCATGATTGCTACCAAAAAATAACTCATGTAGCTGCATATCCAAAGAAAACAACTGTAAGTCAGCTCTGAAAAGATGCACATTTCTCCTTGTCCTGGACTACCTTATGATACAAGGTTTAATAATCTGTGAAAAGGGGCTGGGTACTGTGACATGCACCTATAATCCTAGCACTCTGGAAAGCCAAGGCAGGTAGATTGCTAGAGTTCAGCCTCAACAAGAATGACACCCATCTCCACTAAAAACAGAAAAACCTAACCAGCATTGTGACAGGCACTAATAGTCCCAGCTACTCAGGAGGATGAGGCAAAGAAAACTGCTTGAGCCCAAAAGTTTGAGGTTACTGTAAGCTATGATGACGCCACGGCACTCTACTCAGGGGACAAAGTGAGACTTGTCTCAAAATAGTAATAATTATAATAATAATAATAGGAAAAAAAGATAAAAATATTTCAAAAGCATCCCCAACTAGATAACCAGTTTCTAAAATTAAAACTCAATAAATGTCTTGAATTCAGCAATTTTGTGTCATATCTTCTAAAACTTTTTCTGCTTTTTTTTTAGTTGTTGTTTTTTGTTCTTTTGTTTTTGAGACATAGTCTTGCTCTGTTGCAGAGGTTGTAGTGTACTGGCACAATCAGAGCTCACTGTAGTCTCAAACTCCTACTTGCAAGTAGCTGAAACTACAGATAGCCACCATGATGCCCAACTAATTCAAATTTAGCAAAATAATGCTACATGTACTGAATTTCAATTAGCAAAATAATGGTATTTATATACAGAAACTGTAAGATTAAAAAAATTCCAAAGGAAAATACAATGTTATCAAAACATTTTCAATAAGTGAAAAAATAAAATAATATCTGTATTTTCTCATTTTATAAATCCTTGAATACCAAGGGGTATCTGTTTCTTTATTCATAAAAAAAATGACTATTTGAAGCACAATGCAAAAAATAATTAGCAAAAGATAAAACCACTAGATACTATAAAATGTGATAAATAAATTTTATGTTGTTGTTAAAATGGAGTGACACATTAATAAAAAATAAATGGAACAAACTTGTTGAAACTGCTAGATACTTGTCCCTCTTACTTTCTCTGGTAACCTCTGTTCTCCCATGATACTCTTTATTTAAAGCTTAGCTGGAACCAGTTAAAAGACAGTTCCAGGCCTGGCACAGTGTCTCACACCTGTAATTCCAGCATTCTGGGAGGCATAGGCAGGAGGATCAGTTGAGCCTAGGAATTTGAGACCAGCCTGGGCAACATAGTGAGAACCCCATCTCTACAAAACTTTTTTAAAAATTAGCAAGGCCTGGTGGCAACCACCTTCAATGCCAGCTACTTAGGAGGATCACTTGAGCCTAGGAGTTCCAGCTACAATGAGCTATAATTGTACCACTACACTCCAATCTGGGCAAAAGAGCAAGACCCTGACTCAAAAACAAAAGAAGAAAAAGAAAGTTCCAGAGGATATGACAAAAAATTGCCCAAATTTAAGACATTTACTCCACAAACTCAGAGTTAGTGTCAACTGGATACTAATTCTGTGCAAGATGTTTGTGCAACCCTAACAAACATATCAACATTATATTCAACTAATCATTAATTCTTAATACATCAGAAAAGGATAGCAAACATTCAATGCAAACAAAATCTATTTTGAGATTTAACTGAAGAAACACATTTTGCTTGTATAATAAAACAATAATTGCTATTAATATATTTAAAGAAACAAAATTATAGAAAAATGACTCAGAAAAACAAACTTTTTAAAGGTAATTACAGACCGAATTTTCTTCTTCCTCTTCCAATTCTCGCTGCTGTTCTTCATGTCTTTTAGCTTTGATCTCCATAGCCTCTGTGATAAGGTCTCTTAATATTGATACAGGTTTTGCATTCTTGATAAAGGGATGCTAGAAAAGTAAAATTCAATGGTATAAATTCAAAAGATTTGGGGAGATATAGCTAACAAATATTAGAACATGTAAATGTTAATCAGGATTATAGGTTTCAATCACTGTGTTTTTAACCACAATTAAATGCATTGGTTAAATGAAAGAATGTGTCACCTGCTTTAGAAGGAAAGATTTTGCTTTTAGGTTTTTTTTTTAATAAGCACACATAAAAAAATGCAACATGTCAATAAAACTACATTACCGTTAAAGATATAATTGTCCAAAGAAGTATACATTAAATAGTAAAAAAGGTAATAAATTTTAAGGAACAGATTGTTGATTTCCATTTTATGTGAAAAATAAATATTTTGGTACTGAGTTATAGAATTTAATTAATTGGATAAGCTGACAGCAAAAACTAGTGATATAAAAGAGAACAATTGCTTTGTTCTTTTACATGTTTTTCTATTTTATCGTGTCATGAATAATTTAATCTTTTCCAATGAAAACAGAAGAATATTTTTCAGTAAATAAATACTGCGTCATTTCTGTACTATATACAAAACAATTTGTCACTTCTTTTTAAAATATCATTATGATCTAGCTAAAACAGCTGAGTTTTCTCCAATCCTGATAAGCTAAAGGGAAGCCACCAGAATAGATCTGGGTTTTTAATTGCTTTCTTATTGAGAGAGAGGGACATGAGAGAAAGAAGGAGAGGTTATAAGAATAATTTGGGGGACATAACCTTATCTGGGGGAAGAAACATAGCTTCAAAATGCTATTTTCATAACTACTTAATCAGTACATAGGTACTGTCTGGTAAAAGCCACCCAAATTATTTCAATAAAAATAAATAAAACGTAGGACAGACCCAGTGGCTCATACCTGTAATCCTAGCACTCTGGGGAACCAAGACAGGAGGATCCCTCACTCAGGAGCTCAAGACCAGCCTGAGCAAGAGCTAAACCTCGTCTCTACTAAAAGTAGAAAAATTAGCCAAGAGTCATGGTGAGTGCCTATAGTCCCAGCTAACTCAGAAGGCTGAGGTAAGATTGCTTGAAACCAAGAGTTTAAGGTTGCTGTGAGAGAGGCTGATGCCATAGTACTCTAGCCTGGGTAAGAGAGTAAGACGCTTGTCTCAAAATCAATCAGTCAATTAAAAATATACTTGAAGACAAAAAAAAAAATGTAGTGTTAGGCCTGGCACGTGTAGCTCAGTGAGTAGGGCACTAGCTACATACACCAAGGCTGGCGGGTTCTAGCCCAGCCTGGGCCTGCTAAATAATAATGACAACTGCACAGCAACAACAAAAAAATAGCTGAGTGTTGTGGCGGGCACCGGTAGTTCCAGCTACTTGGGAGGCTGAGGCAAGAGAATCGCTTAAGCCCAAGAGTTCGAGGTCACTGTGAGCTGTGACACCACAGCACTCTACTGAGGGTGACCTATTAAGACTCTGTCTCAAAAAAAAAAAAAATTAGTGTTAAAGAAGCAATTATATTATAGATATTGGCAAGAGGCTTTAAAATAGTAAATATATCATTTGGAAACACAGTGAGTGAGAATTTTGCCACAGAAATACCAAGATGATTGTATAGAACAAATAAATTCTTATTTTCTTTTTTTGAGACAGTCTCACTATGTTGCCCTTGGTAGAGTGCCGTGCAGTCACAGCTCACAGCAACCTCAAACTCTTGGGCTTAAGCGATTCTCTTGCCTCAGTCTCCCAAGTAGCTGGGCCTACAGGTGCCTACCATAATGCCAGCTATTTTTTTTTTGTTGTTGTTGTAGTTGTCACTGTTGTTCTAGCAGGCCCGGGCTAGGTTTGAACCTGCCAGCTCTGGTGTATGTGGGGAGAGTCCTAACCACTGAGCTATGGGCGCTGAGACTGAACAAATAAATTCTTTTATAACAGTTATAGAATAATCGCTCTATCTGTGGGGATTAATTAATGTATCTGTAGGGGAGATTAATTTAAAAATCCATAGTAGAAACTCCTGGTCATATAGCAAAACAGAGTTGTGGCTGGACCTACAGCTACCCAGATAGATCCCATATTTCTCAACTTTCCTTTTAGCTAACCAGAACTAATGCCAAAGTTCTCACCAATGAAATGCGAGCGCAAATGTCTACTTTCTAGGCTGGGCCATAAAACATTGAGTGAATACTCTTCCATGATCTCTTCCCTTTTTGCTAAGTTAGAAAGCAGAGGTACTTGCAATGCAACTTCAAACAACTATTACATATAAAGACAGTGCCCTAGAGGATGGTAGAGTAACAAAAAGGAACCAATACTCATCCTTCTTTGCAATTTTTTGACAAACACTAGTAGAAAGGTGTCTCACACATACACACACACACACACAAAATAACCTTGATGATGTATTCTTTGAGGAATAAAAAACATTTTTAAAAGTATAATATGACAGAGAAGTTATATTCATGATGGGTTAGCATGATTCTGAGATGGTAAAAATAGAAGAATGGGTGAGGTAATTAATCATAGATGCTTCATATGTAAGAAATACATCATTCTAGGAAGGGGAAAGAATATGAGCAACACGAACAAAGACACAAAAATAGAGGATGTATGTCAGAACACAGTAAAAACATCTGCCCAGTCAAAGCAGAAATACCATTTAGAGAAATGGTATTCTGTGAGTTTAAATACAGACAATAGTCAGGCAAGAAGGATAAATGTTTAGGATGAGAAGCCTGGATTTTGTCTGAGAGCGATTTAAAATTACAAGACAATAATGTAAGGAAAAGAATACCTTGGTAGAATAATCTTGTAGCAAAGTTTAGAAAATGAAATAGAGGGAGAGGAATTTTGATAATATAGATATGAATTATTAAGAACCAAAATTCAAAAAAACAGCCACCAAAACAGCGAAGTAACAATAAATCTGACCGAAGAATGAGAAGGATTTAGTGACTGTTTTTATATTAACAAAAGTGGAAGAAAACCAACACTGCAAAAATTAGGAGCCAATAAAATGGCATTTCTTTATGTAGAAATTTCAAACTCAATCTTCTCAGAGAAAACTATGAGCCATGCCTCCAAGATACAGTTATTAAGAAATGCCAAAGTACATACCAGATTCAGCCATTCTACTCCAATCTTGCTTTTATGCAGTTCATGGTGAACTGCCTACAGTGTTTATGCTACTGTGATTCTGTAGAGGTTAATGGTCTTAATCTCCAAAACTTGGTATGTCCAATATCATTTGTACTCATGCTTTCTCCATATAACCACTACAGATATGATTTTGACCAACAAAGAGGAATTGGCTAATAAAGTTAAAAGGGTAGTTCAAGAACAAAACCATATTATTTAAGTACTCTTGACAGGAAGAAGAGAAATTTTATCAGACACATTGCCAGATTTTTAAGTATAGGTAGTCCAGACTTATGCTGGAGATAATCTTCTGAAAATAATGGAAGATGAAAAATGTATTGAAATACACCTAACCTACTGAACATTATAGCTTACCCTAGCCTACCTTAAACATGCTCAGAACACTTACACTAGCCTAGATAGGTGTTTTGTAGAAGACATGGTAGGATACAAAAATGCAAAACACCATATCCAAAAAATGCTGGCAAACAGTATACTAGAGGACGGGTTATTTATCCTTGTGGCTCACTGTTACCCAACATCGTGAGAGTATCGCACTTCACATCACTAGCTTGAGAAAAGGTTAAAATTCAAACTTTGAAGGATAGTTCTCCTGAAGGCACATTACTTTTGCACCACTGTAAAATGTTCTAAGTCAGTGGTTCTCAACCTGTGGGTTGTGACCCACAGGAATTGTATTAAAGGCATTAGGAAGGTTGAAAACCACTGTTCTAAATTAAACAATTTTAAGTAGGGGATCAGGTCCGTGTGTGTGTGTGTGTATAGTTGTCTATTTTTATTTGCATGCAAACTTTACAACCACTCTGTATGTATGTATGTGTCTATATGTGTGTGTGTGCGTGTGCATATATATATACATACATACATATATATATATATATATATATATA
>NW_003852399.1:27821230-27904592 GCF_000181295.1 Otolemur garnettii | reverse complement strand
CAGAGTCTTACTTTGTCACCCTCGGTCGAGTGCTGTGATGTCACAGCTCACAGCAACCTCACACTCTTGGGTTCAAGTCATCCTTTTATCTCTATCGGCACCTGCCACAATACCCAGCTACTTTATAGAGACAGGGTCTTGCTCTTGCTCAGGCTGGTCTTGAACTGAGCTTAGGCAATCCAATCGCCTCAGCCTCCCAAGGGCTGGGATTATAGGCATGAGCCACAAAGCTAGGCTATATATATATTTTTAAGACATTTTCCCTCGTTTGCCCCATGCTAGAGAGCTCTGGAGTCATAGCTCACAGTAACCTCAGACTCTTGGGCTCAAGCAACCCTCTTTTGTCTCAGCCTCCTAAGTAGCTTGGACTACAGGTGGCCACCACAATGCCCAGTCAGTTTTTGTCTATTTTCAGTAGAGATGGTGTCTCATTCTTGCTCAGGCTGGTCTCAAACTCCTGAACTCAGGCAATCTACCCGCTGCCTCAGTCTCCCAGAGTGCAAAGATTACAGGTGGGAGCCACTGCACCTATCCTTCACATGTATATTTTTAAAAGCTTTTTTATTAAAGTAAAAAGTTGTAAAATTAACACTGAAACCAAAATAAAGAAGAATGCAGAAAAACTCAAGATGGCAAAAGTAAAACATGACAGTGTGATACAGATGATATTAGCATATAATTACATGCTAATGTAAGTAAATGATTAAATTTTCAACTCTTTAGTTAATTACTAACAGACAGGTTCATTAGTTAATAAGATAAATTGTAACTACATGATTTCTACACGAGATATATAAAATAAACTGAACTTACGTTCTATATAAAGCACACTTAAAAGAATGGGTTAAAAGTTGGAGGCAGGCAATGAAACAGTTACATATAAAAAGATACATAAAACATGATCAGAAAAAGCAAAGTGAAAGCAAAAAGCAATAAGTGAGAAAAGAGTCATTTATAAAGGACATAATATTAAAAATACATAAACTTCACATATTAGTATAGCATCGTATGTAACAAAAACTATAGAGACATAAGAAGAGGTTGATATGGAAGACATGGGAGAATTTTAATATTGCATTTTAGCCACTGAGAATAATGTAAGCAATAAATAAATAAACAAATATAAAAGTCATCTGAATAACAATTATTGATTTAACTGAAATATAAACTTTTATACCCACACACCTTTTTGAAATAACACCTTTTTGTTGGATGCTTAAAAAGAATATGATACCAGCATAAGAATAGAAAGAACAAGAATGTCCAGAGACTGAATATAATATAAAGGAAACTGTCATATTATGAAGATAGCATTTTCAATCAGTGAGGAAAAAAACAAGTGAAATTATGCTGAGATAAAATTACTTGCTTTGGAGAGTGTTAGTAGGTTAACCTAGATCCTTACCACAGAAACACGAAAGTAAATTTCAGACAGATTAAGGTATTAAATGTTTAAGAGAAAAAAATGGAAGTAGGAAAGAACTTGAGGATACTACAGGAGAGTATTTATATATTTAATCTGATGCAGTGAAACAAAAAAAGGACAATTCTAGCACATGCAACTTAAAAATGTATAAATGGCAAAAAAAATACAAACAAAAAATATATTTGTAACGTTTATGTTAGACAAGGGGCTCATTATATGAAGGGATTTTAAAAAAAATTGTTGGAGTTTTAAACCACAATTGGAGCACCATCAAAGAAAGGAAATGGTGTTTTCATTTCCCCTGAGAATAGGGGACAGTGTTTGAGTCCTTTGGAGTAAATGCAGAGAGCAGGAGGACTGTCTGGGATGGCGAGACTTGGTAGCCACAACACAGAGATCCCTAAAGGGAATAATGCCTCTCGCTGGAAGATGAGATATAAAGTTCTCCTTTTCTCACACTCTAAACCTCATTAATTGTTTTTAGTTAACAATGCTTCTCTCAAATCACTCCTCAGTGGACTTTAGATTGTTTCCAATTTGTTGATATTTAAGTTCTTTCCAATCTTTTTACTTTTACAAAGTTCTATGAATATTTTGACATATGTCATTTCAAACATGGTTAAATCTTTCTGTAGACTAAATTCTTAGAAGTGTGATTTCTGGGTCAAAGAATATAAGGATTTTTATTTCAGATAGATACTGACAAATTGGCTTCCATGGAGATTAAGTGTTAAGTTAAATTTTCATAACAACAAACATACTTAAGAGTTTCCCAGACCCCACATCAAATCACTTTTTATGAAAAATAGCACTTCAGGAAGTCGCTTTTTACAAAAATCATGTTTCAAATCCTTTCCTCATTTAACAGTAAGAATCATTTTGTTAATATCAGATATATTATTAGGTGAGAGTTCTGAAGCAATTCTGCTGGGAAAATAAAGGTTCACAAATTCCCATTATAAATATTAAATTAATTTAATTAGCATTAAATTTTAAGGCAGATTAAAAAAAGAAAACCCTCCTGACATTCTGGTTACAAAGTCTATTTCTAGAAGGCCTCACACGTTTTCCAGGAAGGTTCCAGGGAAGACACTTAATGATAGGCCAGGTGGTGGCTCATGCCTGTAATCCTAGCACTCTGGGAGGCCTAGGCCAATGGATTGCCTGAGTTTACAGGTTCAAGACCAGACTGAGCAAGAGGGAGACCCAGTCTCTAAAAATAGCCTGGCATTGTGACTGGTGCCTATAGTCCCAGGTACTTGGGAGGCTGAGACAAGAAAATCGCTTGAGCCCAAGAGTTGAGATTGCTGTGAGCTATGATGCTATAGCACTCTACCAAGAGTGACAAAGTGAGACTCCGTCTCAAAAAAAAAAAAAAAAATTGAAGTTTTGTTGGCTGGGGTAGGTGACTCATGCATGTAATCCTAAGACTCTGGGAGGCCCAGGCAGGTGCATAACTTGAGCTTAGGAGTTCCAGACAGACTAGCCTGAGCAAGAGTGAGACCCCATCTCTACTAAAAATAGAAAAATTAAGGCAGGTGTGGTGGTACAGGCCTGTAGTCTCAGCTACTCTGGAGGCTGAGGCAAGAGAAACGTTTGAGTCCAAGGGTTTGAGATTGCTGTGAGCTATAACACTGCAGTACTCTACCCAGGGTGATTGAGTGATACTTTGTCTCAAAAAAAAAAAAGGAAAAAAGAAAAAAATGTTTTGTTATATAACCCCAACCTGTCAATTACCTTAAAATTTAATGCTAATTAAATTAATCTAGTATTTATAATGGGAATTTGTGAACCTTTATTTTCTTAGCAGAATTGTTTCAGAACTCTTAACCTAATAATATATCTGACATGTCTAATCTCCTTAAGAGGATAAAAATGATAATACAACAAATCACAATACTTGGGAATTAAGTTTTTTCCAACTGAAAAAGACTAATTATAGAAGGAAAAGGAATGAAAGGGGAAGGAAGAGAAAAAACGAAAGAAAAAGAAGATTGAACCTGAAAAACAGAAAATGCTTAGTTAGCCTGTAAAAAACAGTGTGGGTTCAGATTCAGGTTCTCTTCTCCACTCAGGGAGAGGGACCCATTGCACTCTTGAGAAGTATTCTCCTTACACTTTGTGTACTTTGTTCTGTACTAAATGTATGTTGATAACGATCATTCCAGCCTCAGGCACCAGCGCTTATTCTTAGCACTGGGAGCCAAGAATCAGAGAACATCCTCTTCCAGAGGGACCTAAGAGCAAGGACCTGAAACTCTTCATTTGGGGAATTTTGTAATTTGTATTTACAACATGTAAAAATCTTTTCAAGGAGCTCAGGGATCTCATACTTACATATCTTACAACTGGAACAAAAAGTCAAAGGAGAATAGAGTCATGGAATGTAAGAGAAAACATGAAAAACAGTAATTATGGAACTCATTTCTGAAATAAGAACCCTCTGCAAATTTTGTTTTAAAACAGTGTTGGGGGAAATAGCTAATAAATAATAAAAAAAGAAAAGAAAAGAAAAGAAGGAAGAGGAATGAAGCGGGGGAGAGAGAGAAAGAATGAAAGAAAAAAAATAGAATATTGAACCTGGAAAACAGAAAATGAGACAAAGACAACAGAAAAATGAATGTGTGTGTGTGTGTGAGAGAGAGAGAGAGAGAGAGAATGAATGAATGCATGCATGCATGCACACCTTCTGTATTTCCTGGGGTCTGTATTTCCTGGGGTGGTTTGCATCTTTAGAAATCAGTTATGAAACTCTCAGCAATTTGGGAAATCTCAAAAAGCTAAAATTATGAAGAAAACACCTTCCCTTAAAGGTACAAACACTAACCTGTAAAAGCTGTGTTGCAGTAGCTCTCTGTTCAGGATTCTTCACTAAGCACTTTTTAACAAAATCAGTGAAATCATCAGACCAAAGTTCTGGCTTCCTGAATGTTGGCGGTGGATTTGTAGGAATCATAAAAATAGCCTAGTACAAATGAAATATACAAAAGATAGTAAGAATCATAAAAGCACAACCAAATAAACAAATCCCTTTACCTTTTAATCAGACTCTAAATCTGAAAAACAAATTTAAGTTGTTCTACGATTTCCAGTAAGACTGCAATTCAGGAAGCAAGTCATCTGCTACTAATGTACTCACTTCCCCTTAATTTTCCTCTATTTGAATTGTAGCTCATTGAGCACATCATTCTTTATTTTATCTATTATTTTTTCATCAACCTCCCAAAAGACTGAATTATTGACCCTTTACCAAACTAAGGACTTATCCTAGTTAAACAGACACATTCTCAAATTTTGCTACTGCATGCCAGATTTACTTCTTATTTCAGTTTTATGGAAGTACTACTGCTCAAAATGACTAATAGCAATTTGCTTCTGTAAGCCATAATATTTAAGTATGTGATTTGAAATAATGCTTACTAAAGCCAAGACTTTTATTTCTCTTTTCAGATAGGAATTAAGATTCCAAATAAAATGTTTTATAGGCAATTTACCACTTTAACTTATTACTGATGATTCAATACTAAAATTTAATAGTGATAAATACATTTACATAGTTCAAAATTCAAAAGCCAAAAAAGCCTTCATTTCATCCCTATTTTCCTAGTCAGTAATCCTTTCCAACCAAAAGAATTAATTCCCAATGTTCTTAGGAAATCTCCATTGTGATTAACTACAATGAATTAACTCCTCTTTGGGGCATATGAAACAGTTCCTGATAAAATACCAGCACTAAAAACATCATTTTCTTTAAAAAGATATGAAAGATATAACAATAAAAGTGAAACAAATATATTAGCACTTGATAAATACAGGCCATTATCATTTTTATTTCCACATAAAAAAAGACAAAAGGGCCAACAGAGCAATTGACAAAGATTTTAAAAAGTAAAGGGAATTAAGTTATGCTGTAACTAACTGTAGTTTAATAGGTAAGTTTCTATAATTACACAATCAACACAATAGGTGAGATGGGGAAAAATGATATCTTGGTAATCCTAATCAATACATAAACATATACCCTACAATCATGGGAATGTGTATCCAGGGGTATAGCATCCCAATTATCCCTTTCCAGATTGCAGAATTCTGACTTTCCAGGATAGAGGTATCTGTCTCTCTCACTTTTTCACCTGGCTTTTATGGTCTTTTCTCTTCATATGCAAATAAATTTATGTAATTAATTTATGCCTATTCTCCTTAATACATAAAGAGGATAAAAATGATAATATAACAAACCACAATACTTGGGAATTAAGTTTTTCCCACTGAAAAAGACTAATCATAGCTACGTTTAAAACTCAGTTCGGATATGGAGAAAACACCAAGACTGCAGAAAAGTAATGAAGATAATGTATTCTAGGGATATCAATTTTGATGTTATTCCTTACATAATATAAAACTGTTTTTTTCTCCACCAGATTTTTTTTTTTTTTTGAGACAGGGCCTCAAGCTATCCCCCTGGGCAGAGTGCCGTGGCATTACAGCTCACAGCAACCTCCAACTCCTGGGCTCAAGCGAGTCTCCTGCCTCTGCCTCCCAAGTAGCTGGGACCACAGGCGCCCGCCACAACGCCCGGCTATTTTTTGGTTGCAGCCGTCATCGCTGTTTGGCGGGTCCGGGCAGGGGATTCGAACCCGCCACCTTAGGTGTATGTGGCTGGCGCCTTAGCCGGTTGAGCTATAGGCGCCGAGCCACTCCACCAGATTTTTATTAACTGATTAAAAGTCATTCATATGTATCTTAGAATCATGTAATATCCACACTTAAAGATATAGGACAGATCATTTAGTTCAATCCTTTCGGTTCTACAGAAAAGAAACATAAAACCCAGAGACATTAGGTGATAAAAGACCCTTCATTTAAAAGATTAGCAAAGTATTCTTATGCTTCTAATATGTTCCAAGAAGCAAGAAAGTAAGAAGCAAGAAAGTAAAAGTACAAAACAAAGAGGGTTTAGATTACTAGATCTAAACAAACACCTAGTAAGAGCTTAGAAGAGATGATAAATGATGATTCTACTTTCAATGTATAGATCTACTGAGTTCTTCCTTCTATTTCCAAGTGGGAAAGAAAGCATAAACAAGTTTTAAGCTTTTAAGACAAGCAGTGACAGAAAAGATCTTAAAACCTATAATCACAACTATGATAGTCAATAAAGTTGAAGATCAACCAAATATGAAAGACCACTCAATAGGGAAAATATAGCCTTTTCAATAAATGATGCTAGGAATACTGGATATCCACATGCAAAAAAAAAACTCGGATGCTTATGTTACAACGTATACAAAAGTTAACTTGAAATGATAAAAGACCTAACCATAAGAGCTACAACTATAAAACTCTTAACTTAGAAGAAAGCACAGGGAGAAACCTTTATGACACTGAATTTGGCAATAATTTCTTGGGTATAACAACAAAAGTCCGGGCAATTAAAAAAAAAAAGATAAACTGAACTTCATCAAAATTAAAAACCTTTGTGCTTTAAAGAGTGAAAAAACAACCCACAAAATGAAGGAAAATATCTCCAAATCCTGATAGTTAATTTCTAGAATAAAGAACTCCTACAACTCAACAAACACGAACAATATCATTAAAAATAGACAAAAGGCTTAAACAGACCTTTCTCCAAAGAAGACACACAAGCGGCCAATAAGCACATGGAGAGGGACTCATTATCACTAGTTACTAGGGAAAAACAGAAAGAGATGTCCTTTCATACCCATCAGAAGAATATCTGTTATTGAGAGAGAGAAGAGGAAAAGAACAAGAAAAGAAGTAGAAAGAAAAGGATAAAGACATAAAGGAAATAACAAGTGTTGGCAAAGATGTGAAGTAGTTGGAACCCTTGTGCGCTGCTGAAAGAAATGTAAAATGATGCAGTCACTGTGAAAAACAGTATGGCAATTCCTCAAAATATTAAACATAGAATTACCATATGATTCACTAATTCTACTCCAAGGTATATATACTAAAGAATTAAAAGCAGAGACTCAAACAGATATTTGTACACCCATGATTATAGCAACATTATTCACCAAAGCCAAAGGATAGAAGCAACTAATGTGTTCATTAACTTATAAATGGATAAACAAAATGTGATTTATACATACAATGGAATTTTTTTTTTAAAGAGATGGGGTCTTGCTATGTTGCCCAGGCTGGAGTGCAGTGGCTATTCACAGGTGTGATCCCACTACTGATCAGCACGGGAGTTTTGACCTGCTCCATTTCTGACCTGGGCCAGTTCACCCTCCTTAGGCAACCTGTTGACTCCCTGCTCCTGAACTTAGTGAAGACATTTGATCAACATAGCACACTACACCCCAGAACTCCTGGACTCAAGTGATCCTCCTGTTTCAGCCTCCTGAGTAGCTGGGACTATAGGTGCATGCCACCATGTCAGGCTACAATGGAATATTTTTTAACTTTTTATTAAATTATAACTGTATACATTTATGGGGTACAATGTGATGATTTGATATATAATGTGGAATGCTTAAATGAAACTGATTACCATAACCATCACCTCACTTACATTTTGTGGTAAGACATTTATAATTTACTCTTAGTTGTTTTGAAATATACCCTTGCATTGTGCACATTAGGTGAGATCCCACCAAATGCTTCTCCTCCCTCTACTCGCCCCCCCCTTCTTGCTGGACTATAATTTGTGTTTTATCATTCATATGAATGTGTAAGTGATTACATTGGCTTCATAATAGTATTGAGTACACTGGATACTTTTTTTTCCATTCTTGAGATACTTTACTAAGAAGAATATGCTCCAACTCCATCCAAGTAAACATAAAAGATATAAAGTCTCCATCTTTTTATGGCTGAATAATATTCCATGGTATACATATACCACAATTTGTTAATCCATTCATGGGTTCATGAACCCATGACTACATATTCCAACCCATGACTTAGAAATTATGAATTGGTCGGCAATAAACATTCTGGGACAAATGTCTTTGTTGTAAAATGATTTTTGTTCATCTGAGTAGATACTTAGTAATGAAACTGCGGTATCAAATGGTGGGTCAACTTTTAGTTACTTGAGAATTCTCCATACTTCTTTCTAAAAGAAGGCTGTTTCAGTTTGCAATCTCACCAGCAGTGTAGAAGTGTTTCCTTCTCTACACATCCACGCCAACATCTGTAGTTTTGGGATTTTATGATGTGGGCTAATCTTACTGGAGTCAGGTGATATCTCAAAGTGGTTTCGATTTGCATTTCTCTGATGATAAAAGATGATGAGCATTTTTTTCATGTGTTTGTTGGCCATTCACTTGTCATCTTCAGAGAATTTTCTGTTCAAGTCTCTTGCCCACAAAGAAATGGGGTTGTTTGTTCTTTTCTTATTAATTTGAATTCTCTGTAGATTCCTATTAACAGATCTCTGTCGGAATCATAACCTGCAAAAATCTTCCCCCATTCTAAAGGCTGTCTATTTTCTTTAATTGCAATGCCCTTAGCTGTGCAGAAGCTTTTTAGCTTGATCAGATCCCAGTAATATATTTTCAGTGTTGCTTCAATTGCTTGGGGGGGGGGTCCTTCTCAAAAAATGTTTTCCCAGGCCATTATCTTCAAGCACTTTCCCTGTTTTCTCTTCTAGTATTTTTATAGTTTCATGTCTTTAACTTAAATCTTTTATCTAGTGAGAATCAAGTTGTGTTAGTGGTGAAAGCTGTGAGTCCAGTTTCAGTCTTCTACAGGTTACTAGCCACTTCTCCCAGCACCATTTGTTAAATAAGGAATCTTTTCACCAATACATATTTTTGTTAGGGTACACTGGAATGTATTCAACCTTAAAAAGGATAAAAATGTTGACATGTGCTATAACATGAATGAACCCTAAAGTTGTTATTTTAAGTTAAACAAGGCAAAAAAGATAGACATTATATGATTTCTTTCATATGTGGATCTATAGCAGTCAAATTCATGGGTGAGGAATAGAATAATGCTTGCTAGGAACTGGAAAAAAGGTTTTTAGCACTTAATGGGCAGGTAGATTGAGCTGGGGAAGATGAAAAAAGTTCTGGAGATACATGGTGTGACTATTGCACGGTAATACAAATGTACTTGATTCCACAGAACTATACAACTTAAAATGGCTTAAATGGTATGAATTTTATGTTGTGTATATTATACCACAATGAAAAATGAATGAGGGAAAATATAAAATAATAATCAAGTTCAGAAAAATCTGTTAAATGCCTATTACATACAGAATACAGTATTAGGCATTACATGCTCAAAGATACAGTAAGAAAAAAGTTACTATCCTTAGGAAACTTAAAATCTACTCTGGTAATGAAAGAACATAGTAAAAGACTTAAAAATAGTACAATAATAGGAGAAATGATAGACAGCATAAATAAGAGAGAAGTCACTCCCATTACATGAAATAGCATATGGAAAAGAAAGGGGAGTGAGGCCATGGAGAGGAACAGAGAGCAAGTAGATTTACTACGTAAGGGACTAGGGAACGATAACCTTACAAAGAGAATGGAGGGCTCAGCGCCTGTAGCTCAGTGGTTAGGGCGTCACATGCACCAGGGCTGGTAGGTTCAAACCCTGCCTGGCCTGCTAAAACAAAAAATAGCTGGGCCTTGTGGCAGATGCCTGTAGTTCCAGCTACTCAGGGGGCTGAGGCAGGAGAATCACTTGAACCCAAGAGTTTAAGGTTGTTGTGAGCTATGACGTGCCAGCACTCTGTCGAGGGCCACATAGTGAGACTCTGTCTCAAAAAAAAAGAAGAATGTGTTTCAAATCCATTTAGTGTTTTATAATTCTTTAACAAATGTATAAGTAATGGTGAAAGGAAAAATAAAAAAAAGAAGGTGAATTGAGGACATGGAGTTCTACCCTAAAAAATTTGGTCTGTAAGAAGGTGTACAAAAGAAAGAAAGAAGTTCTTTCCTGGGGAGTATGTGTGGTGTTTTAAAAATCAGGGTATGTTCTTCCTCTTTTTTGTTCCCGAGTATGTTTACGACCCAAGAAGTAGATTTAAAAACAAACAAAACCTGGAGACACTCTAAATATAGACTACAAAAGTCAGTTAGGAGATAGAGTAGATGGGGGTAAGAGTTGATCTATCTGTATATGCATCTTTCAAAAGGGACCAGTCTTTTAATAGGTAACATTTTACATCATATCATACATATTGTATCTATGGGAGTCCTTCAAATGTAGTGCGGCTAGTTATGACAAAATAATAGTATATTTCAATCAAACAAGTATTAATAAAGTATTTTTACAGGTTCATTTTATGTGCTATTATTTACAGGTAACAAGGTGAGAGGCCACAGGTCAGATAGTGCCAGTGAACATATTTTGTTCAGACAGCATCAAATTCACATTCGCAGAAGGTTAAGAATCTGAGACAATAAAGCTGATTTAAACCAACAGGGTGTCTTGTTCTCCCTTTTACATGGGCCCCATTTAGCCTGGTTTAATTATCTACCGTATGTGATGATCTCTTTAAGTATCTGAGTTTGTATTACAGATTTTAAAATGGACTCACAGTCAACTTATGGAGGAAAAAGCACATATGAAACAAATAGCAAATAACAGTGTCCCAGACAATGAAATCCTACCTATAAACAATTAATTTCAGAGAGCTCCACAGTTGAGATAGAACCCCAAATAGCTTTAAAATGGGCAAAATGTATCCAATGTACTCAGTGCTATTATGAGACCAATATATAATCACCCACACTTTCATACGAATGATAAAACACAATTATAGCCCAGAAAGAGAGAGAGAAGAGGAGGGCCAGGGGAAGAAAGGGGGTGGCTGGGTGGAGGGAGGGTAATGGGTGGAACCTCACCTACTGTGCACACTCCAAGGGTACATGTCAAATATATTGAAAGTAGAGTATAAATGTCTTAACACAACAATTAAATAAGTGAGGTGAAGGCTATGTTAACCAGTTTGATGTAAGCATTTCAAATTGTATATAAAATCAGCACATTGTACCCCTTAAATGCAGTGATATACACAGTTATGAGCTAATAAAAATAAATGAATTAAAAATAAGCTGTTGCTTTAACCTAAAAAAATAAAATAAAATGGGCAAAATGTGGTTAATAGCACCTGCTGGAAAAGGCACACAAAAACCACCTGCTACTTCAAATTTGAGAATAAAAGTAAATTTGAACTCTCATCTCTGCAAAACAGTTCAAAGAAGCTACATAAGCCCCTAAATACACTGACCTCAAACTGCAGGTAAATGATACTAGATTATCTAGATAAATGTTGTTCATCTACACTTCTGTTACAAATTGGCGGATAACAACCCAAGAGATTTGCGTCCTTGAAGCTAATGCTCTCCTTTGAACTTTGAGCCAATGAGTTGCAGTCTTATCTTCAGATAATCTTAACATATAAGGTTCACCTCAGCAGTAGCTATTAGAAACCCAAAGATAAAAAGCTTAACACTAACTCTTATTTACCCAGTAGTATCATAAAGTGAACTTAAAATGTCACATTTTACTCTCAAACAAGCATTGACAAGCATTTAACACTGACCACACAGTTCAAACAAATAAGTCTTAATATATAATCTACCAAAATGTTTCCCAGAAAACTACAATACCTTTCATTTCCATTTTATAAGGTTGGATAATTAACAGATTTTCTCAGAGACTATACTGTGTTCAACGGATTTAACTTAAACATAAATCAGAGGACCTCTTAAGAATCTCCAGGTTTTATATTAGTTTATTAGGTAAAAGGCTCCCCTGTAGAAAGTTTTGGCAATCAGTGTGGCTAGCCTTAGACTAACAATTCACTCCCCTGCCACCAACCAAATCACACTAACACACATTATAGCCATATAATTTATCTTATCTCTAACACCATTTTGATGAAGAATGTTAGTATAATAAATGATATGATTATCCTTGTGTTTGTTTCTACACAGTGTGTTGCTAACTACATATTGAACCTCTGATTAAGTTTTAAAAAGAACTTCCCTTATCACAAGTAGTCTTAAAAGCCAAGAAATACAGGTGCTTCAAAACAAGTAATCATCTTCATGTCTGTAATTTCATGCCTCAAACTCCAGGAGTACCCAGAAGATGTGGAAAAAGCTGGAACTGACAGGCTACAATACCTAAACTTTATAACCTCAGTGGAACAAGTTAACACATGTCTGAAGTGAAGGCAGATGGATCTGTGAATGTAAAGAAGTGGTGGGCAGGCCACAGTAACAAAGAAACCATGCCACTATTTAAGAACCTCAGATTAATACACAAAAGGTTATATTTGCAAAAAAGGAATGAGATAAAAGATGAGAAAGCACTTTACAAAACTACAAAGAACTAAACAAATATAACTATTACTGATAACAAGCATAATTATAATACTAATTTCTAAAAGACTACTACAAATAAGACAGCAAATAGTACAATGGAATGAGGCCAAAAAAGTGGACCTGAGTCAGAAAAACAGGCTTGAGTTTTAAATCACTCCCTAATTGTGTGGCCTTAACTCTTGCTTTTTCTTCCATGTAAGTAAGGAAGCTGCAATCTTTACCAGGTTCTCCTTTGGATATAAGAGACTCTAGCACTCTAACTGCCTACAATCAAGAAGTAAAATTCTAGCTAGACAAATATTAAATTCCAGTTAAAAGAGAGATGGAGACAAGAAAGGATAACAAAAGGCCTTCTAGATATTAATATAAAAATGCAAATCTAAAATGTTATCATTCTCCTCTCAAAAACAAATATGAAACACACAGAAATATTAAAGAGAATGGTTAAATCTAAAGTGAATCTTGCTCCTAGATATAGTTTCTACAGTAAGAACAAGGTTAAAGTATTCGGTGCGTAAACTCACAATTCACTCCAGCTCTAGTCAGAGGAACTTCAGTAATCTTTCATTTGGCCAATAAAAGCCAATTTGCCAGCCTGGAATAGGTGCAGCTGGTGCTCTGACACTACAAAGTGAACATGAGAACCGCTCCAGAGGTTGAAAACTATCTCTAGATGGCACTGGGTACAATAACAGCACCATTGTTAGTAGCTATGGAATCTACTTAACTACTCTGTTGCCACATCTTAATATGGGAATATTAAGGCTGTTTTGAATTTTAAATAGATTAATACAGGTAAACTACTCAAATAGCACCTGCCACAATTTTAAATGCTCAATAATGTAAGCTATTATTAACCCAATTTTATAACTAAGCACACAAGAGTAAACTAGTTTATTCAAGATCACACAGGTAGTAGTAAACTGGCTATCAAAATAAAAATTCAGATTTATTTGATACTTCAGCATATGCTACCTTGCAATGCCTTTGTGACTGTATTAAATTTTTGTCACAGATAATTCCAAAGGCTCTATTACATATATTCAATCTCTAGAAAACAGGAAAGTATTTGTATCAAGAGATTATGATAGTGGAAAAATAAAAATAAAAAATGTAGAACAATTCAGAGATGGTTAGGCAAACTATTATATATCAACAAAATAGAGTAACATATTGCCATAAGAGGTGACAAATTTGTGAATCACAAAACCACAAAGAAATTTTTTTTTTTTTTAGTAGAGACAGAGTTTTACTTTATCGCCCACGGTAGAATGCCATGGCATCACACAGCTCACAGCACATTCCATCTTCCTGGGCTTTGGTGATTCCCTGGCCTCAGCCTCCCAAGTAGCTGGGATTACAGGTGCCCACTACAACGCCCAGCTATTTTTTTGTTGCAGTTTGGCCGGGGCCAGGTTTGAACCCGTTACCCTCAGTATATGGGGTTGGTGCCCTGTCCACTGGGCCACAGGCGCCACCCACAAAGAAAAAGTGAAAATGAGAAAGTAAAGTGATAGTAAAATGATTACCTTTGCATAAAAATGACAAGTTTGTGATAGAGCAGAATCACAAAAATTTAAACTATCAATTCTTAACAGCCACTATCTATAAGTTCATTTTGATATTTTTACTGTAATAGTTCTTAAATATTTTTTAATTTTCAAAAATCATATTTGCAGTTTTCATTTAACACCAACCTATGAGCTGTTGCCTATTCCCATCTGCTCCTACAACCGCCTCTCAGGCATGCACAATTTAAATCTCAATAGCCACCATTGCTTCTACTTAAATCTTAACCATCTTCCAAGATTGAAATATAATGTCCATTTAATACAATGTAACAATATTCATAAAACATGGCTGTAGAGGAAATCAAAAGTGAACAAGAGCCAATACTTAAGGAACTTCATCATGAATTCTGCTCTCTCAGATCCCCCAATTAGAAGTCTTACAATCAGGTCAACTAACTTTTTTAAGTATGTAAAATGTACCCATGCCTGCAAAATAAGAATTTTTTCAAGAAGCTTAGAGTCTAATGGGATTAAAAAATGCATATCAGATCATTTCAGTAAAATAGTATAAGTGCTCAAATAGAGGTGAGCAATGGGCATTATAAGATGACTTAGCCAAAATGGATGTTTAAGGAGAAGAAGTTTAAGCTAAGTCCTAAAGAATGAATGAGTGAAGCATAAAAAAGAGACTAGACTGTTCAAACATATGAAGTCCATGAGGTCTTTGAGGGAAAATGATGTAGGGCAGGAAAATTACAAGATGATCCTAAGCCATCTTACTGCCCATACAGAAAGAAATCACTAGAAGACTAACTGTGACATACCCAAAAAAGTTCAGAACCCAGAGAACTTAGTTCTACCTATAAAGATTCTGATTTTATTGATCTGGAGTAAGGACGAGGCAGTATTTTTGTGTGCCTTCCAAATGATTCTAACTGTGCAACCAACATTGAGAACCACTATGCTTCCCCCCCACCCTAGGCTGAATTTCCTTTAATTCATTTTTGTATCAAAATATTAAGGGGGTACAAATGTTTTTGTTACATGGATAACTTGTATAGTGCTTAAGTCAAGGCTTTTAGAGTGTCCATTACCAGAACAGTCTTCACTGTACTCAAAGTAAGTTATTACCTTTCACCTTCTCTCTTCCTCTCCCTTCTGAGACTCCAATGACCTTTACATATCCTTGTGCCTGTTTGGGCCCATCATTTAACTCCCAATTATTACAACATACATGTGATCTCTGTTTTTCCATTCCCTAAGATATTTCACTTAGGATAACGGTTTCCAGTTCCATTCAAATTGCTACAAATGACATTCCATTCCTTTTTATGACTGAGTAGTACTCCATGGTACATAATAAACATATTTTTAATTCACTCATGAATTGATGGGTACTTAAGTTTATCCCACATCTTTGCAATTGTGGATTGTGCTGTGATAAACATTTGAGTGCAGGTGCCTTTTTGATAAAAATGACTTCTTTTCCTCTGGGTACCCAGTAGCAGGATTGCTTGATTGAATGGTAAGTCAGCGTTTATGAGAACCACTATTTCTAAAACATAAAATACAAGACAAATATTATTCTTATACCGCTGGTGAGTGACAAACTCATTACAAATGTCCTGAATAACATGAAAGCTACTTGAAAGCAAGACAGTGTCTGCTATTTTCTGAATGTTTATGTCCCCCTAAATTCATATGTCGAAACCAAATCACCAATATGGTGGTATTAGAAGGTATGGCCTATAGGAGGTGATCAGGCCATGGGGAATGGAATTAAAAACCTCATAAATGAGGTCCCAGAGAGCCTCCACACTCATTCTGCCCTGTAAGAAACACATAGAAGGTGGCACACCAGATTTGCTGGCACCTTAATTTTGGACTTCCAAAACTCCAGAATTGTGAGTGATAAATTTCTATTGTTTATAAATACTCAGTCGAAGGTATTTTGATATAGCAGCCACAGACTAAGATGTGTCTTATCAAGTTTTGAATACCCCTCGAGCATTAGGCATAGTTACTTCTGCATAGTAAAATTTATATTTATATTGAGAATGTTGATATAAAAACATCCAGTTAAATACGATGACTTGAACATATTGATTTACCTCAACTCCCCTCAAACATTTTACTAAAATGTACAGCAAGAATTTGTATTTATTTGTATTTATTTTTAGTAAGAATTTTTAAAAGGCTTCAACTCCAAAGACAGAAGGACAATAGCAAGAAAGAGATAGCAATAAAATTTTGGAAACAGAAAATAGATGAAAGAGTCATAACTGACTCAAAAAATCTGAGAAATCAGCGAAAAGCACATTGATTAACTTCAGAGAACTAAAACAAGGCTAAGAAATTGGAAGCAACAGACACATGTAAAGATGGGGGCATCTTTATTGTTATCTTTTCTAACAATAAGCACACTTAATATCAAATCTTGGGTTCTAAAATGCTATTCTATAGTAAAAGACACCTGTGCTACTTGAAAAGAATGACTTATTGCAAGGACTGGAATAGGGAGATTACAAGGTGAGCCCCTAACATCTTGCTGTGCCAGTGGTAAGGAAACACTCCAAGATTAATGAGATTATATCTGAAGAACCTAGCACTAGCCAAATTTAGGATAAATTGAGAATCAAAACAATGACTGCAATTGATTATAACAATTTGAATAAAATAATTATTCTAGAGCAATATTTTTTAAAGGAAGGGGGTTTAAGAAAAGCAGTTCTTTACAGAAAAATACCACCTAATATATAATGATTGAAATTATTAGAGTATCACTAATTTGCACCTTTAATGTAATGTGATGATCAATTCTGGCAAGGATCACCAATAGATAATACTACTATGTGGTGAAGGGTTATTGGCAAAAGGATAACTTGAGGATACAAAAGTATCATTCCATAGATTACTTAATAATTACAATGAAGAAAATGTACCTTTATAATAGAGAGATCTATTTCACTAAGTGATAACCTGAAAGTATCTGACTTCTCATATGATTCAGTAAGAAATATACACCACAACCCATGATATTCATCTGCCAAATATATAACTTAAACCTAATCTATTGAATCTGGAAATGTGGTTAGTCTAAGGAACTGAATGGGGGTAATAGCTATATTACACAGTGCAGATACAGATCATTTTCAGCATTACAGAGTTCTACTGGATAGCCCTGCCAGTCTACATATAAATTCCAAGTTATAAGAAATACAGGGAATAGAGAAAAAGCTAAAAGATACTAATGAGGAAATATTAGTGGGAGATTGTACCACAAGAAAAAGAAAAAAAAAAAAGAAACTTGCCCCATTCCTTCAGAAAGTCAATGCCACAGGGAAAAACAGTATGTACTGGCTGGGGGTTGGGGATGGTGGCAATGGCAAATTAGATTATAAGAGGTCAAATACAATGTGTGTCACCTGGAAGAAATGTGAATATGAACTAAATAGTTGACATTAGATAACCACTAATGATTATCTAATTTTTCTGATTTTTTCAGATACATGTTCTTATTCTTTAAGTATACATGCAAAAGTAAATGTTCAGAGATTAAATATCAAAAACTTGAAAAGACGGAAGATTGCAAGATACAAGAAGAGGGGAAAGATTGGATACATAAACACACAGGTAAACAGATTGGGAAGGATGACAGAATGAATAACATCTCCCAAAGTTGTCCATGTCCCAATCCTTGGAAATTGTGAATATGTTACCTTATATGGCAAAAAGGGCTTTAAAGATCAAATTGAATTAAGAATCTTCAGGTAAGGTGATTATCTTGAAATATCTGGGCAGACCCAATATAAACACAAGAGTACTAAAAAGTGAAAGGAGGCAGAAGAGTCAGAGGGAGATGAGAGTACAGAAGAATGGACGGATTTGAAGCATTTTTCAAACACTACTGCTCTGAAGGTGAAGAAGGCCATGAGAACCCTTTAAAATGCAGAGAAGCAGTTTCTCTCTGAAAAACTTCAGAAAAAAGGGCATCCCTGCCAACACTTCAAATTTAGCTCAATGAGATCAATGTTGGACTTCTATCTACAAAGTTGTAAGATCATACACTTCTGCTGTGCAAACCATTAAATTTGTAGTAATTTGTTATAGCAGAAATAGGAAACTAATGTAGATAGACAGTTGGGGGTAGGAAGCAAAACAAGAAGAGAGAAAGAAGTTGTTAGAAATGAGCAGTATAAGGATACTACGGCAGTGGGACAATGCCATCGGGATTTGGCCCCTGCTGTCCAGACTACCTCATGGTCTGAAATGGCCAGCTGAACATTAGCTACCACATTGTCCCTGCAGACAAGGAGGGAGGGGGAACAGCAGTATAGGGTACCAGTCAGATCTCTTTATTCAGCCTCCTAAAAGTTTCATCATAACTATTTTTTTAAGGGTTCTAAACACTTTTGAAACTCCTTTTTAAGTATATGCAAAGACCCTTGGAATTTCCAGAGTGACAGAAATGTCTCTGTTGGCTAGGTGTGTTGGCTCATGCCTGTAAGTCTAGCACTCAGAGAGGCCAAGACTTAGCTAAGTCTTTTCAGATTACTTGAGGCCAGGAGTTCAAGACCAGCCTAAAGAATACAGTGATATCCTATCTCTACTAAAAATACCAAAAACATTAGCCAGGCACAGTAGTATAAGGCTGTAGTAGTACTGTACAGCTGCTCAGGAGGCTGAGGCTGGAGAATTACGTGAGCTCAGGAGTTTGAAGTTGTACTGAATTAGGCTCCTGATTTGCACCCTTTATAATAAAGCTGTAACTGCAAGTATAGTTCTTTTCCTGAGTTCTGTCAATAATTCTAGCAAATTACCAAACCTAAGGGGTAAAAGGAACTGCTGACTTTACAGCCAGTCAAAAGTATGGGTAATATGGGTCCCCTGAAGCACAGCTGATGTCTGAAGTAAAGGCAGTCATGTTAGGGACCACATCCTTGAATTTGTGGGATCCTAGCTAACTCTAGATGGTGGCAGCAAAACTAAACCACACTATCTTTATCCAGTGCTGAAATATAATCCTGTAATACAGGTGGTATTCAAACATATATTCACAATTTCTCAAACATAGAAAAAAAGTAAAATTGATATGCAAGTTGATACAAGATATACCTTTTAGAAAAAGATGAAGAATAATCTTTAACTTTTTCCTACAGTTGTGGTTCTGAAAGCATAGTTCATAGCTATGAACTTAGCTAAGTCTTTTCAGGGGTCTATCAGGGCAAACCTTTTATCATAAAAACACTAACATTCTTCTCTCTATATTTCTCAATTTACATTTGCACTTGACAACTAAAAAATGATGAAGTTCATTAATTTGCAAAGGACTTTGTTTTATTTCTAAGAAAGGGTTATAGCATGTAGAGTGGTCACTATAACTGGCTAGGAAGCACTGCCTGGGGCAGAAGCCCAGACCATGTACTTCAGGGAATGCTACAGGAACCAGGAGTTTATGCTGAACAGGATGACTGAATATAAATATTTATTGATAACAAGCTATGGGAGAAGCTATGAATATTCATGAAACATGTACATGCACAATTGAGTTTCATTGTACTTCACAGAATCCATGTTCAGAAAATAGTCATGTTAGCATGATCTCAGTGTGCAGTTTTTGGCCTTCTGACACCAAAAAGTGAAGCAGAGGACATGAAAACCCTCACTGTACAGCCGCCAGAGACTGGTCAAAACCACTCCATGGCCAGTGGTCTCTCATGAACAACTTGGTCAGTTGTGCTGAAACCACAAAAGGGAGCAGCAGCATTAGGCAGCTGACTGGAACCAGAGGTGGAGCAAGTCTTTTCAAAAGGCTGATTTTGATAAACCATTAGGGAAGAAGGCTTAATGGCTGACAAGGGAGGTGGACATAAGGAGACATGCCTGACCTCCCATCCTGCCATGGCCAGAAACTCAGTATTAGGGTTTCTCTGGAGTCCTCTTGGCCAAACGAGGTGGGGCGAGGGGGTCCATTCAGTTGGGGGACATAGGATCTTATTTTTATGTCTCATACTAAGAAGGCAAAGGCAATGATGGGTAAAACTGCTGGTACTCTAGCACCAATAAGGCAGTGGAACTAAACTATAAATAATCTTTGTCACTATCCATGCACAATAAAAAGGAAAAGGTTTTAAAAAGAGGCATTTTTGATTTAAAGTATTTTTATTTTTTTTGAGATAGCGTCTCATTCTATTGTCACAGGTTAGATCTAGTGCCATGGCATCAGTCTAGCTCATAGTAACCTCAAACTCCTGGGTTCAAGAGATCTTCCTGCCTCAGTCTCCTGAATAGCTGGGACTACATATGCCCACCCCCACATCCAGCTAATTTTTCTACTTTTAGTAGAGATGGGTTCTGACTGTTGCTCAGGATGGTCTCAAACTACTGACTTCAGGTCATCTTCCCGCCTTGGCCTCCCAGAGTGCTAATACTACAGGCATGAGCCATTACGCCTGGCCTGATTAGGAATACCCTTAACTTAAAAAATTCACTTTATTCAATCTTGATGTTTGAGTACTCTACACATCTTTTTAGCACTTTATGTGATGAAAAGAGAAGTATGCATAAACTTTGTTGCATATCAAAGTATACAAAGAAGTTCAGCATAGAGCTCCTATAATGAAATTAAAATAAAACAATAAAATAGGTCAAAGATAACAATAGTGTGATGCAATAAATGAGGCTCTCATCTAAGAACGATATAATGCTCACTACAGATCAATTTTAACAAAAAACTATCAATATACATCAATATAAATTAGAATTAAGAAAAACCAAAACTAAAATTAACAAGAATTATATGAAGACCAAAAAAGTAATAAGTGAAAATGTAGAAAGCGTACAATAAAGAAAAGACACATACATACATATATATGAATGTCTACAACCAGAAAGCAATACATTGCAGAAATTCAATATGAAATTTAGGAGTTAAGTTTTAGAGGAAAAAAAAGAATATGTCAACAGGGCGTCCCTTACCTTGCCTTGGAAAAAGAATGCTTTAATTTACACCTTTGGTCAAATATGACTGCCAAATCAATCAGTCAATCACTAGGTCCCACCAAAAGTTAATAAAAATGATAAAAATATTCACGTATCAGCTTTTAACTCCACATTCTTTAAGGAAGCCTTATGATTCATAAGCAACTACCCAATTGCAAACTCTAAGCCTGTGGCTTTCCACAATAGCCTAAAAAATCCAATCTGGAATAGACCTAGGTAATGTGTTTGTATGTTTAACTCCTTAAATGAGTCTAAGGCAGTGGTTCTCAACCTTCCTAATGCCTCCTAATGCTGGGACCCTTTAATACAGTTCCTCACGTTGTGGTGACCCCCAACCATAAAATGATTTTCCTTTCTACTTCATAACTGTAATTTTGCTACTGTAATGAATCGTAATGTAAATACCTGATATGCAGGATGTATTTTCATTGTTACAAAGGGGTCGCGACCCACAGGTTCAGAACTACTGGTCTAAGGCATATCCAGTATAAAAAATCACTGTATAAAGCAAAAAGTATGGACCCAAGGTACGTATCTACATTTACTAGAACCTTTACTACATGTAAGCACAGTCTGGAGATATAGTAAAAATTTATCATTTTTAGAGACTGAGAACTCATAAGAAAAAGGAGAGAAATGGTGAAAACTCAATTAGTGCCAGGGCCAGCTCTAGGCAACAAGTCTGAGGCAAACTGTTTTCCTTACACACACACACGTGCTTTCTCACTCTTACTCTCACTCTCTCACATATGAAACTCATTTATTTTTACATATGTCGGTATGTCACTGTATTTTACCTAAAATTCCACCAATAAGGTCATTGCGACTTAAAACCTGTGTGTAACTTCTACTTCCATGAAGAGAAAGTTGATGTATCTTTCTCTATTCCTCTCGCTGAATACAACCAAAAACCATGGACATTATGTATGAATTAAGTGTAAGAAGCTCTGAAAGACAGAAGCAGAACAGCTAGGGAACCTATAGCCCAAGGAACATCCGAGATGATGTTTTATTTTTGCCTCACACATCCCAGACGGAGGCTAGAAAAGCCAATGACCAAACAAATGACCAGAAAAAGCCAATAGGTACAAACAAAAAACACCCCAACCAAACCCTGCTCTCCCTAGCCCAAAGACTGAAAGCAGAGCAGCATGGAAAGAAAAAAACTTTAGACAATTTTCACTCTACTACAGTCCAACACTATAAGGTGGGGGGGGATGTAGTCCCCTTCCAATTTTCCCAGAAAAACTCAGTGAGCAGCCTAAACTCCATCCTCACATGACTATAAAAAGGCCCTACAACACTCCTGCTATAGTGGTATGAGTAAAGACCAAATAAGGAGCAGAGACTTTTACCCCATTGGAGAATAACAAGACAGCTCCCTCTCTCTTCAATACTATCAGTAGAATAGTTCTGCGTTCTTCCCCAAACTGGCATTAATTAAGTATCCTTCCCCCTACCACTAAGGAGGTCTAGAGAACAATTTAGACCAGTGGTTCTCAACCTGTGGGTTGCAACCCATTTGTAACAATGAAAATACATCCTGCACATCAGATATTTACATTACAATTCCTAACAGTAGCAAAATTACAGTTATGAAGCAGCAGTGAAAATCATTTTATGGTTGGGGGTCAGTGACCACAACATGAGGAACTGTATTAAAGGGTCCTGGCATTAAGAGGCATTAGAAAGGTTGAAAACCATTGATCTAGACTTTCACTACTACCCAGTACTAATAATGTCAGCTTCTAACAATGGAGACTGCATAGGGACAGAGAACTCCTACACTTACCCCACAATAATGAGGAACCACTCTAGCCACATTTTGAGTATCAACAAAGGCTGAGTGGGAAACCTAGACTTCATATTCTACCTGGCAGTAGTAAGACCCCTTCCTCTGCTGAAACAATGTCACAGAAGTCCAACTAAAGCAGAAGGTTTAGAGTCTAGAGTCTACATTTAAATCTAGAATATAACACAAAAAAAGGTCTCAAAAATTACTCATCCTGGCTTGGTGCCTATAGCTCAAGTGGCTAGGGCACCAGCCACATACACCGGAGCTGGTGGGTTTCAATCCAGCCCAGGCCCACCAAACAACAATGGCAACTATAACCAAAAGATAGCTGGGTGTTGTGGCAGGTGCCTGTAGTCCCAGCTACTTGGGAGGCTAAGGCAAGAGGATCACTTAAAACCAAGAGTTTGCCGTTGCTGTGAGCTGTGATGCCATAGCAGTCTACCCAGGGTGACAGCTTGAGACTGTCTTTAAAAAAAAAAAATTTACTCACCCTGCTCAGCATCAAAAAGATAATAAGCTGACTTTAAAATAGGCAATCAAAAATGCTAACACCAAAAGGACAGAGGGGGTCAAATTATCTGACAAAGATTTTAGTGCAAAGATTTTTTTCATGAGAAAAAGGCTTCAATGAACAATTAAGAAAATGGTTGAAAGAAATGCAAAAATAGAAAACTTCAGCAAAGAAACAGAATATTCAAAAAAGAACCATATGAAATAGAAAATTACAATAATCATAATAAAAAGCTCAGTAGATGGGTTCAACATTAGAATGGAGGGACAGAGAAAAGAATTAATGAACTGGAAGACAGAACAATAAAATGTATACTACATGAATAACAAAGGGAAAATAAACAGAAGAATAAAATGAACAGAGTCACCAGGACTGGTGGAACTAAAACAAAAGATCTAATACTCATGTCCTTGGCATTCCAAGAAAAGAGAAAGAGAGTAGGGCTATAAAAATTATTTGAAACTGAAAAGTCTGAAAACTACCTAATTTAGCAAGAGACAAAACTACAGGTTCAAAAGATAAACAAAAAAATCTGGTTAGAGAGGAGGAAGTGGCTCCAAGAGGGCAATTTAGAGACAACTTCTCACCAACTGCTCTCAGGACATGGAAAAATTAGAAAGGATATAATGGAGCTTAAAGAATTGAAGGAGTCACTCAAATTGCAAAATGCAGTAGAAAATTTCAACAACAGATTTAACCATGGAGAAGAAAGAATCTCAGAGCTTGTGACAAGGCTCTGGTGCTAACCCAGTCATTTAAAGAGTCAGAAGAGAATAAAAGCAAAGTGACAGCTTTCGGGAATTAGAGTACATAAAGGATACAAACATATGAATTACTGGTATTCCTGAAGGAGATGAAGAAAGTCCCAAGGCATGGTACCCCTAGATGTTGATATTAAACTGAAAATTTCCCAAGCATCACCAAAGAGTCAGACATACACCCACTAGACAGTTATCGAACCCCAGGCCAACTCATTTCAGAGCATCTCCCAGACACATTGTATTTAACCTGGCCAAAGTAAAAACTAAAGAGAAAATTCTGTAAGTAGCCAGGCATAAGAAGCATCTGGCCTACAAGGGTAAACAAAATCAGATTCACAGCTGATTCTTCAGCAGATACTTTACAAACCAGAAGAGAGTGGGCTCCCACTTTGAATCTTCCCAAACAAGAACTGCTAGCCTAAGTTTCTGTATCCTGCAGAACTAAGTTTCCTAACCAATGAAGAAATCAAATCTTTCATTGACAAGCAAACATTGAGAACATGTGCCTAAAGGAAGTACTCAGACCAGTAGTATTAAGTACAATACAACGTTCACCAGCAAAATAAAGACACTCAGAAAGTAAATAACAAACCCTAGCTTCCACAATGGCCCAACTAATACACCAAAGCAACAGATCTCCATACACCAAGATGAACAGAACTCCAACCCACTTACCAATTCTCTTAATAATGTTGAATTCACCACTAAAGAGGCAAAGGCTCACTGATCAGATAAAAATATACAACCCAAGAGTTTGGTGTCTTTAGAAAAACACATCTGATCCCCAAAGATAAATCAAGATTAAGGATAAAGGGTTGGAAAACAGTATGTCAGGCAAATGGGAACCAAAAGAAAGTGAGCGGCACAATCCTTTTTGTAGATATAATTGACTTTAAAGCAACAAAAGTAAAGAAAAAGATGGACAATATATACTAGTAAAGGGAACAAGAAGATATTTCAAACCTAAATACTTATGCACCCAACATCACCCCAGATTGATAAAACACACCCTACATGATCTGAACAATAAAGTAGCCCATAACACTGTAAAAGCTCGGACTTCAACAGCAGAGAATATTAACAAATGCAAGAACATACCATGTTCATGGCTGGGAAAAATCAACTTGTTAAAATATCTATACTACTCACTCCACTGACAGAACTGGACAGATGACTCCAAACAGAGACTAAACAAATAAATGATGTACTCAAACACAACTCCACAACAAATGGGCTTAACAGACATATACAGAACATTTCACCTCAATTCTTCTCATCAGCGCATGGACCATTCTTCAATATTGATTATATCCTAGGAAACAAATAAAACCCCAAATAATTTGGAAAAATAGAAATTATATCTTATATCTTTGCACACCACAATGGAATATAAGTAAAATTCAATTCCAACAGAGAAACAACCCTACACAAAGTCATGGAAATGAAACAACCTTTTGCTGAACTACAGTGGGATCAAAGAAGAGATTAAGAAGGAAAGTAGCAGATTCTTAAAAAAAATGACAATGAAGTCACAAGCTATCAAAACCTGTGAGACACTGCAAAAGCAGTCCTAAAAGGAAGATTTATTGCATTAAATGTCCATATACAGTAATCAGAAAGCACAAATCAACAATCTAATGAATCATTTCAAGGAACTGGAAAAGGGAAGAACAATCCAATCCCAAGCCCAGTAAAAGAAAATAACCAAAATTAGATCAGAACTAAATGAAATCTAGATTAAAAGAATTATATAGAAGATGAACAAAAGTTGGTTCTTTCAAAAGATAAAATCAAAAAACCCTAAGGCACATCAACTAGAAAAGTAAGATCTCTAATAACCTGAATCAGACACACAAAAAAACAGGAAATAGCAACACATGCCAGAGAGATACAAAAGATCATCACTGAATACTACAAAAATACTCTACACCCAGAAATTTGAAAATACGAAGGATATGGACCAATTCCTGAAATCACATTACCTCTCTTAGCCTCAACCAGGAAAAAACAGAACACTGAATAGACCAATATCAAGCACTGAAATTGAACAAACAATAAAAAATCTTCCAACAATAAGTCCTAGAGCAGACAGTTGGACACCAGAATTATTCCGAATCTTCAAAGAAGAGCTTGTATCTACAATGGAGAACCTACTCAAGTACACTGAGAAGGAAAAAACCCTCCCTAACTTCTTCTATAAAGTATATATCACCCTGATACCGAAACCAGAAAAGGAAACAACAAAAAAAGAAAACTACAGATCAATATTTTTAGTGAACATTGATGAAATACCCTCAAAAAGGGGGGCACCTGTGGCTCAAGGAGTAGGGCACGGGCCCCATATACTGGGGGTGGCAGGTTCGAGCCCGGCCAAAACTGCAGGAAAAAAAAAAAAGACCCTCAATAAAATCTTAGAATTCAGCTACACATCAAAAAAAAAAATAATTCATCATGGAGCAGTGCCTGTGGCCCAAAAGAGTAAGGTATAGGCCCCATATGCCAGAGGTGGCAGGTTCAAACCCAGACCCAGCCAAAAACTGCAAAAAAAAATTCATCACGAACCAGATAGATTTCATTCCAGGGATACAATGCTATTTCCATATACACAACTCCGTAAACATACTTCACCACATAAACAGAAATAAAAACAAAGACCATATGATCCTCACAACAGATGCAGAAAAAGCATTTCAGCATCCTTTCTTGACAGTAACACTTAAGAAAATAGGCATAGATGACAGATTTATTTCTTTTTATTTTTTTGCAGTTTTAGGTGGGGCTGGGTTTGAACCTGCCACCTCTGGTATATGGGATTGGCACCATACTCCTTTGAGCCACAGGCACTACTCAATGAAAGATTTCTTTTCTTTTCTTTTCTTATTATTAAATGATAGCTGTGTACATTAATGCAATCATGGGGTACAGTGTAGTGTTTTCATATACAATTTGAAATATTTTCATCAAACTGGTTAACATAGACTTTACGACATTTACTTAGCTATTGTGTTAAGACATTTATACTCTACTTTTAGAAAGATTCACTTGTGCCCTTATAAGACAAACCACAGAGGTGATCTTTCCAATCATCCTCCCTCTACCCATCTGCCCTTCTCCCCTCCCACTCCCCATATTCTTGGGCCATAATTAGGTTATAGCTTTCATATGAGAACTATAAATTAGTTTCATAATAGGGATGTGTACATTGGATACTTTTTCTTCCATTCTTGTGATACTTTGGACAGATTTCTTAAACTGATAGAAGCCATCTATGAAAAATCCACAGTCAGTATCATATTGAATGGAGAAAAATAGAAAGCATTTCTACTTAGAACTGGAACCAGACACGGTTGCCCACAATCACTATTACTATTTGAAATAGTACTAAAACTCCTAGCCAATGTAATCCACCAAAAGAAAGATACCAAGGCTCCAAATAGGGACAGAGGATACCAAACTACCATTCTTTATTGATGTTGTGATCTTATACTTAAAAAGTCTCAAGGACTTCTGGAAGGGATCTGGAGATACAGTAACATGTCAGAATATAAAATCAATGTTCACAAATCAGTAGCTTTCAGATATGCCAGCAAAAGGCAACCTGAGAATCAAATCAAAGATATAATACCCTTCACAGTAGCATCAAAGAAAATGAAATACCTTGAAATATACACAACAAAGAATGTGAAGGATCTCTCGACAGAGAGAACTATAAAACCATGAGAAAACAAACAGCAGAGAATATTAACAAATGGAAGAACCTACCATGCTCATGGCTGGGAAAAATCAACTTGTTGAAATGTCTGTACTACCCAAACCAATCTGCAGATTTAATGCAATCTCCATTAAAATACCAATGTCATACTATGTGAATCTTGAAAAAATAGTTCTACATTCCGTAAGGAACCAGAAAAAGACCCCAAATAGCCAATTCAATTCTATGAAATAAAAACAATTGTAGAGGCATCACATTACCAGATTTCAGGTCATAGTACAAGTCTATAGTGATTAAAAGAGCATGGTATTGGCATAAAAATAGAGATATAGACCTATAGAAAAGAACTGAGAATCTAAAGATGAAACCAGCCCCATGTTACCATCTGATCTTCAAAAAAGCAAACAAAAACACAGAAGGGAAAGAATTGCTATTTAATAAATGACGCTGGGAGAATTGGTTAGGTACATGTAAAATCCTATAACTGGACCCACATTTCTTACCACTTATAAAAATTAACTCACAATGGAAAAAAGGTTTAAATCAAAGACACAAAACCATTAAGACTAAAGAAGAAAGCATGGAGTGAGAACATCCCACATCACAAGATCCCAAAGTAGCAAACATTGGCATGCATGCAGAGAGAATGGAATACTCATGCACTGTTGGTAGGACTATAAACTAGTATAGCCTTTATGGAAAGATATCCTCAAATAGCGAAAAGTAGACTTTCTAACTGATCCTGTAATCCCATTATTATGTAGATACCCAAAAGGAAAAAAGTAATTTTGCCATAAGGTCCTTTGCACTCAAATGTTTGTAGCAACTCAATTCATAATTCCAAGGATGAGGAAACAACCCACATGCCCATCAATGCATGAATGGATTAATAAACTATGGTCTATGTATACCATGGAATACTATTCAGCCATGAAAGATGTAGATTTTATATCTTTTATAACAATCTGGAAGGATTTGGAGATCAGTCTCCTACGTATCAGGTGCCCGCCACAATGCCCGGTTATTTTTTTGTTGCAGTTTGGACGGGGCTGGGTTCGAACCTGCCACCCTAGGTATATGAGGCTGGTGCCCTACCCACTGAGCCACAGACGCCACCCGTGGAGGGCATTTTCAAATGGTCAGATAGAAACCATTCCTATGGGCTCATGGGTAAGGAGCATGTCAATTAAGGGGGCCACTGGTTCCATAAGACGAATATACTCTCCTGTTCTAAGGAGATTATACTCTTCCTTCTAGTGTTTTTCTCTTTTGTGAGAAGACACAGTTCCAGGATTCTAGCAAAAGATGCCTTCAGGGACATTTTAGGGACCTAAAGTCATAGATGGGGGACTAGAGGGCTGTTCTGTAGAAGGGTATGATGTTCTTGATTGAGCCTTTTGAGTAACTGTCTCTGGAGAGGTTTTAAAGTGGCAGTCATTATTAAAAATGTTTTCTGCTTTTGAGGCTACTGTCAGTCCCATTTTTCTCTATTTCCTCTCTCCATTTCAGTTATTGTAAGACTATGAAGTTTAGGTCAAAAATTCTGCTTGTGAGTGGGCCTTTTTAAATTTTTGGAGCTTGTATCAAATATTAAGGTCGACACTAAGACAAGGCATAGTGTTAAGACAGCTGGTCCTTTCATGGTATTAAGATTTAAGTTACTAAGAGGAGGAAATATTTTAAAAAAGAAAAAAGGGCTGGATTTTTATCTTGGCTTTGAGAGATTTATTATGTCTTTTGACCTTTTAAGATATTTTAGAGGGGGAGTTGGTATATAGTAGATAAGAGTGTAGTGATGTTAGACTTTTTCCAAAGTCTGTGGGCAGAGGAAAGTTGGCAGATGGAAGGAAGCGGGGTAGAAGGAGGGCAAGGTGGCTACGAGGCCTAAGAGCATCATCACATTCCTGGCCATCTAGCCCCACTGGCCTGCCATGATTGTGCCCGTGTTGGCTGCAGCCTCGGGAGCAAGCACAGATGGCTTCCATTACCACTGCTGCCAGGTCTGCAGCCCCGTGGTTCCGGTTCCAGGTCTTGTGACCCCAGTTCTGTCTGTGCTGGGGAGAGGGGCATGTGGTTACTCAGTAGGGGAAGAGGCTGAGATAACTCGATAATAGAGGGAACATGACGGGACTGGGGTGTGGGAGGGGGGAGGCCTGAGGCTCCAGAGGCAGGTTAGGAGGTAAGGCGCAGTAGGAGCTCCAGCAATCTATGGAGGAGGGAAAATAGGGAGGAAAATAAGGGAAGATAGAGGGGGAGGTGTTGAAGCAATAATTTGCATAGGGAGGGAAGAGAAAGTCCTGAAGATAGAGGATTTCACTCCACCTGCCATTTTGGGAGAGGGGGAAGAAATCATTTAAGTCTTTTAAGATATTGAAATTAAAGGTCTCGTTTTCCAATTTGTATTGAGGTCGAGAGAAACACCCTGGGCTATCTCTGTTAAAGGGATGGAAGGGCCAGCTTTCATGTCCTTCTCCTACCTAGGTGGAAAAGAAGACTTCCCTTGATTCCCCAGACCCAGGGTATATAGACAGCAAAAAACAAAGACTGAGAGAAGTCAGGTGTCCCTATTTTTTCTCAGAAATTTGAAGTCCCTGGGACCTTTGAAGCCTAAACTAGGGTCCAACATTGGGGCCTAAAATGAAAAACAAAACGATTTGTGGTCACCAGGGCCCCCGAAGATAGCACAGTCCTGGGACTAAAAACCCCTAGCTAGGTACAAACAAAGAAGTGAGGAGGCCATGAGGACACTGAGGCACGGAGCAAGCCAAGAAGTGAGCCAAGGAAGATTCTGTTTGAAGGTGTTTAAGAACCTTAAATGGCAGTTGGAATAAAATCCTCTAGAATTCTCTGACAAGTGGGTCAATGAACTGGGTCCCAGCACAACCAGGACCAGTTTCTGAGGAAACTGGGGTGGCTAGGGAGGCCAACAGCAAGATGGGGCTAAGCCAGTAACTAGCCAGCCCCCCTCAGCCCCCGTTACCCACCAATCATCCATCAGTTAGCCACCAGTCCCAGTTTGGCACCAAATGAAAAGTGTCACAGTGGTGCCCACAAATGAGGCCCGGTGAGTCAGGTTTATTAAAAAGGGACAGCAACCTGCCTGGGCAGAGCAAAGATGGCATCTGTGTATTTGAGGGGATGGGGGAGTAGTTAGAGAACTCTTATATGGGGCCACAGAAGGTGGACAAATTCCACAGCTTGCAGAGAGACCTTGGTAGGCTAGAGTCCTTTGGTGCAAATTTCAGGGGTGGGGCTAACCGGGTCCTTTGCTTTAGGAGAAAGGCGGGAGGGTTCCTGTAGTGTCCTGATAGGCCCCACAACACAAAGCAAAACCACAATAAGATACCATTACACAACACACATACACACACCCTCCCTCCCTTTTAAGAAAATTAACATGAAAACAAATGCTAAGGAAGAGGCAAGAACTAAAAACAAAATAAGATCTTATTTTAACTATCCTCACCAGATATCTGGAGAGCATAAACTAGGGTGGTAGTATTAGAAATACAGAGGCCAAGCAAATACAACATAGAGAAGTTATGTTAACTATATTTTCTGTATTTTTGATAGTCTGGCACCTAGCACATTGCCCACTCAAAAGAAACTGTTCCTCCCAGGGTGAGCTAAATCTTTAGCTAGTTAACTACTCTTCTTTCATATGCAAACCAACCACTCTAAAAGCTTACCTCTCAACTGACTTCCCCATTATTGGGCTCTCAAAAAGTTCTTACATTCCCAGTTCTAATCACCCCCAGGCCAGGTACCTAACAATTTGGGACAGTCCTTTTACCTTGGAATGTGCAGAAATTATTCAGATTAGCCAATCCTAAAGGTGTTTAACCTGCATCATCTGTTCTTTCTTACTAAAAGCACAACAAAGGCTCTGGTCCATGCTATCCCTAGCTTCTGTGCTGAGGCCCTGGGTGGGTATGCTGTGCCCCCTTCTCTTAGAAAACTGCCATAGCCTATCTTTTCAATGACAGTTGCCTCCTGATCTGTTAGCCTCACCATATAACCTACATTTTAAAGCAGAATAAAAACCAAGCACCATGGCTCGGCGCCTATAGCTCAACCGGCTAAGGCGCCAGCCACGTACACCTAAGGTGACGGGTTCGAATCCCCAGCCCGGACCCGCCAAACAACAATGACGGCTGCAACCAAAAAAAAAAATAGCCGGGCGTTGTGGCGGGCGCCTGTGGTCCCAGCTACTTGGGAGGCGGAGGCAGGAGACTCGCTTGAGCCCAGGAGTTGGAGGTTGCTGTGAGCTGTAATGCCATGGCACTCTACCCAGGGGGACAGCTTGAGGCTCTGTCTCAAAAAAAAAAAAAAAAACAAGCACCACACAAACAGCATAACCAGGGAGAACAAAATGTGAGGTAATGAGAAACAGCCGGAAGATGAGACTTTTGAGTTATGGAAGATGCTAAATCAGATGAAGTAGAATATGTTTTAGAGATAACCATGACATATGATAATTATTTCTCTCTCTCTTTTTTCTTTTGTTATTGTTGAGACAGAGTCTCCCTCTGTTCCCACAGGGTACAGTACTATGCCATCATAGCTCACAGCAACTTCAAACTCCTAGGCTCCAGCAATCCTCTTGCCTTAGCCTTTAGAGTAGGTGGGACTACAGACATGTACCATCACACCTGGCTAGTTTTTCTATTTTTAGTAGACACAGGGTATCACTCTTGTTCAGGGTGGTTTTGAACACCTGAGCTCAAGCAATCCACCTGCCTCAGCCTCCCAGAGTGCTAGGATTACAGGGGTGAGCTAAGGCACCTGGCCTTCTCTCTCTCTCTTTTAAATTAAAATTAAACACATCTACCCTAGACATGTTTAACATCATTTCCCACTTTTCATTTTTATGTATCCAGGCCAAAAGCTTATGCCAAAACTCTGCAATTCCCTTGCTCTTAGACCTTGCACTTAGGCAATCAGAAAATACAAACCATATCCAGAATATGACCACTTCTCAACACTTCTACTTTACTACCCTGGTCAAAGCCACCAGCATCTCTTACCGATACAGAAGTAACCTCCTCATTGTTCGCTCAGCTCGCACCCTTCTCCTACTGCAATTTCTTCTGAATAAAGAATAAACCTTTTAAATCATATATCAGATCACATCATTTCTCTGCTCAAAGCCCTTCAATAGCTTCCTGTCTCCTTCAAAGTTACAGATTTCATCATGGTTCATGAAGGCTCTTAAGTGATCTCATCTCCTGCTATCCCTCTGATCTCATCAATTTCTCTTGCTATTTTATCCAAATCCAGACATTTAAACTTCCTTACTGTTTGTTTCTTAAACACCAAACACACTCCCGCATCAGTTTCCTCTCACTAGAACATTCTTTCCTCAGAAGTCTGTACTTTACTTATCTCCTTTATATCTCTACTAAAGTCACCTTGTCAGGCCTTTCTTGATCATCCTATATATAATATCATAAACACATCTGTCATTCTGTACCTAATATAGTGTTTTATGGGTAATATATTAATTACTTCACCCCACTATAGTATAAATACCTAAAATGCTGGAACTTTGTTTCATTCACTGTTGTATATATCAGTGCCTAAAACAGTATTACAGCAGGCACTTAATAAATACAAAATGAATTAGCATACCAAGAACTCAGTCTGAGGACTTTACACCTGTACAACTTTAAAATTCACACATCTAGCAAAGAGACAAAACTGGTTAGACAGTGGTAATATACAAAGTGCATGCTGGCCTTCTCAGAAAGATGGAAGACTTCATAGTAAATGATTACCTACCAAAGAATAATATAAATGAGAGATTGGCAACCAATGAATTCACCTTTGGAGAATAATCAGTATCTATAAATGAACATGTGATGAACTTTAGAATAAAAACTATATAATTAAGCACAGAGAATCAGAATATCTTGCCAAGATTTTCTAACTTGGCAAACATCCACATTAAACTCAGCTTCCCCAAGTCCAGATGCAAATGGAATTGTGAATTTGGCAACTCACTGGAGAGAAAGCCTACAGTACAATCTGGGTTCACATTAAAGTTACCTCATTCTTCTCAACTTAGATCTAACCCAGAGGAAAATTTTTAACAGATTCCATTGGACAAGTGCCATACTATGGCAGAAAGTTCAGAATTATCATTTTAGATGCTAACCTAGATAATTTCTATTTCTTTGCCTGAAACTAAAATGGCTAAAAATAAAACATGATGAATTATGAGTGTGAAATGAATTATTTAAAGACACATTTTGTCAAAGAAAAAGAAAATTATAACACCAGTTCTTCCTTTATTTCTTTTGATTTCATTCATGCAGTGCCTCACCCAGGGCTAAACACATGGTAGCACTCAAGCTGTTAACTGATAAGAGAAAGATAAGGTTCTTTCCTTCAAGGTTTCTCCAATATAGACATGTTTACTTCAATCTTCATAGTTACAAAAAATGCAAATGAAGATTATGTACTCCAAATTTGCATATAAATGTATTCATCTTTTATTTAATAACTACCATGTCACAAAGCACTATATTAGATACTTAACACACAAAATAAAATTTGCACTCACTGATATGAGTACATTCATGATCTGGTGGAGAAATCATATAAACTATAATAGACAGTGGTAACTCCTTTGACCTTGGGGAGCACAGGGTACTAAGGAACCCCAAAGGAAGTGTTCCCAGGTCAGAACATGTAGAAAGGAGACGGGAGAAAATGTAGGCACAAAGTAACACTAAGCAGAGGACAGAGGTAAATCTACCTATGAAAGAAAGTATGAATAAAAGGAAAGGGGATATCACAGAAACAAAGAGGTATGCAGAGCCTGAGGCCTTAAATGACATCCTTAAGAATTTGACTCTTTAACCTAGAGAAATGAAAGAAACTGCTTTTTAATGGGAAGGATTTTAAGTAACCCTGGGAGTAATATGATCTGTGTTTCATTTTAGAATGATCAATATAGCAGTATCATGAAAGTTACTCTGGAAAGGGGAATGAGGCTGAAGACTATTAGATCAATTAGGAGATAAACATAAAATTTCAGAGGAAAAACATAGGTTGGGAACTGGTAAAAAATGAAAATGAATCCGCTCAGTGGCAGTGGAAGTAGACAAGAAGGAAAGGAGGCAACATCAGCAGGCTTAGTGATTGATTAAATGTGGAAGATTGAACAGAAGGAGGATACAGATTTTCAACTTGACAATTGTTTCAATGGTAGTGTCATTAATCAAGACAGAAAATGCAATAGGTAGAAACAAGTCTGATGAAAAAACAGCAAAAATAAATTTGGAGATACTGAACTGTCTCATAATAGCATTAAAAAGATAACTATCTAAATAGACAATTAAAAATGAGTCCAGGGGCGGCACCTGTGGCTCAGTGAGTAGGGCCATGTACTGAGGGTGGTGGGTTCAAACCCGGCCCCGGCTGAACTGCAACAAAAAAATAGCAGGGCGTTGTGGCAGGCGCCTGTAGTCCCATGAGGCTGAGGCAGGAGAATTGCCTAAGCCCAGGAGTTGGAGGTTGCTGTGAGCTGTGACGCCACAGCACTCTACCAAGGGTGATAAAGTGAGACTCTGTCTCTATAAAAAAAATGAGTCCAGAACTTGAGACAGAAAAAAGAGGTGGAAGAAAGCCAGGAAACAAAAGAAATCAGAAGAGGTTCAAAGATATGAGGAGGACAGAACGATTACCAATGACAATCAGTAAACGTATCAATAATTTCAGTAAAGTAGTAGGAAAAAATAGCCGGAGTAGGGGCGAGGAAGAGAAGTAAATTGAGGCAGCACATGTGCATTAGTCTTTTTATATGTGGCTCTGAAAGAAAGGTACAAGATAGAGTAGCAAGTAGAGAGCAGTATGAGCCCAAAGGAAATCTACAAAAATGAGAGGCAACTGAGGGTGGCACCTGTGGCTCAAAGGAGTAGGGCACCAGCCCCATATGCCAGAGGTGGTGGGTTCAAACCCAGCCCCAGACAAAAACTGCAAAAAAAAAAAAAATGAGAGGCAACTGAGCCTAGAAGTTCCATGAAGGAAAGAGGATAAGTGACAGGTAAAGGACAGAACACAAGTAGGAAAGGGGCAAATACTTCTATTAAAACCAGAATAGAGAAACGGGCCCCCAAAGTTTAGGCACATAATGACCATTTAACCAATATTTTTTAATGATGAGCACTCTGTGCTTGGGCTATCTCAGCACTATTTTTAATTTTTTTATTATGTAACTTTTGATACATTCATATATCATATGTAGTAATAATTATTGTTAGTATTACATTTTCTCTCTGTAGTACTTAATATTTAGTACATAGTAGCTTTATAAAAATTACTTCTTTTGATTCTTTTTTGGTAAGAATAATAGCCTATGAGGTATTATTTGTCCATTTCATATATGAGAACACTAAGGCATTAAGAGGTTAAATAAACTGCCCTTAAATACTTGGCAAATCAAGGACATATTTGGAAACTGAACCCAGGTAGCATAACTCCAAAGCCTATGTTCTTAACCATCAAGCTATGCCACCTCTTTAAAGGTAGAATACTTTTGGTTATAAAATATGAGGATGATGATTTTCCAGCAAAAAATATTTGTAATTTTAGAATAGACCTAGGAGGAAATTTAGTTTACTCATCAGAAACTTGCTAGACTACATTTAATATATTGTATAAGAAAACCTAGAGAATTAAAGTAACATTATTAAAAATATCTGCATGCTCCCTATGTACTCACTACTAATTTAAAACTAGCATGTGAACAACAACTGGCCCACATGAGAGAAAAACGCAATTAAATTCAAGTAGAGGAAGGGGAGTTCAGTAGCTCCCACCTAACAGGTATACTACAAGTATATGGCACACCTTCTGGGTAAAGGACCCAACTACAATTCAGATACTACCTAATAAATGCAAACAATGTAGCCCAATCACATGTATACTTATATTAATCTGAATTTAAATAAATTAAATAATTTTTTAAAAAATTCTTTAATTAAAAAATATCTACATGCCTTGAGTCTGCATAAATATATATAATAATGGTTCTTAAATTTTAGCATGCATCAGAATTTCTTTAAGGGGAGCTTATATTACAAAAATTGTACTTTATACCCCAATCTTTCTCCATTACTTACAAAATAAAGTACAAACTTCTCAACATGGTTTACAAACCCTTTGTCTGTGAGCTATTGTCTAATTAGTCAACCTTCAATATGCTTTTAGAACATTATCTATTTTTTTTTTTTACATATTCCCTAAATACAAACCTTCCATGGCACCTCTAAAATAATAAGAAATAGAACAATGACAATCATCAACCAACATTTGTGGGCATTCCAAGGACTTGATACAAGTTATCTCATTTAAATCTCATAACAACTCCCCAAGATAAAGACCATAATTATTTTCATTTTATATATGGGGGGAAAGTGAGATATGGAAAGGTTAAATTTGCCCAAGGTGATACAACAGGAATGTACCATTGCAATTATACTACCGCCCTAATAATTACTAGATTGCTCAGTACTTGGGCATTATTAGATACAAGATTTTTGCAAATATTAACTAAATAATTTCCTTATTCATTTTTACATTTTTTAAACCAGTACTTACTGAACTCCTATTATATACCAGGCTTTGTGTAAGACAATGAAAACTACCAGGTTAATAAAAGAAAGACCCAATGTCTTCTCTCAAGACAAACTAGTAGGGTAGGTAAGACATTAAATTTTAAAAATCATAAAAATATTTCAATAAATGAGTGTTAAAGGCAAAACATATAAGATATTCTGAGATTAGATCTAACCTGTTTATACTTATTGTACTTTGCTTTCAATGTCCTAAACCTGGGGAATAAGTTACACAGAATATGAATTTCAGAATGACAAATAAAACCATTTCAAATCAAATTAAATATTTAATTATAGCAGCAAAGCCACACAGTTAAAAATTAAAACATACAATTTTAAATGATATTTAAATTCTTTGGCTCTTTTTTCCCTTGGCAAACATAGCCATTACCTCTCTAAAACAGAATGAAATAAATATAAACTATTCCAAACTAATAAAACTGCATTTGAAAATACCGTTGCACTACTGGTCATGATAAAAGTAAAATAATGTGCCAAGTTCCTGACAATCCTGGTAATGCATAAAAATACTTCCGTTTTGGACAAGGCTAACTCTCTAATGATTGAATTAAATTTATGACTTAATATACTTCATTTGCTAAGATTTAGAAATCAGAAATAAAAAAACTTCTTCTGTAATAAGTTTCAAAGAGAAAATACCAATAATTTTTATAGGGGAAGAATACTGATCTTACAAAAAGACGTGAAAGGTAAAATCAAGTATGAACCAGGTCTGGATCCCTGTATCTTCAGTTTCTATTTATCAAACAGAAAAATCTTTCCAACTTTCTCCTTTCCTGTATAAGACCAAAACTATGCAATATTCTGTTTGTATTACAATTACACTAATTCAATGCAGGTCACTTGCTTTTTACTGAGTCCAGATGACATTCAGTAAACTAAACATGGACCAATTAGTTTAAAAAAAAAAATAAGAAAGGAAGAAAAAAGAAAAAAGGAAGAAAGAAGTACATTCTGACTGCCTTTGGGTAGGTCATACAGTGGCTACGCAGCATCATGGCCTGAACTTCATTTTGACTAACACCAACCATACGGCTAACACTAAGGACTAGTATTTTTTATTCCTTTCAGATTTCTCACATTTGGAAATTCTGATTTACATACATTTTCTGGTGAAAGCGAGGACAGCATGCCTGCACATTAGTTTCCGCTACTTCAACTCAAATGTCTTTATTTTGGAGCTGCTAAAATAAAATCTGAGTATTATCTGAAAAATACAATGATCCTCTTTAGGAGAGTTGGTTTTTTACTGATCACAGTTATAAATGAGTAAATAAAACTGATGATTTAGGTGACATAAAAACACAAAAAGCTGAAGTTTCAACATTAATATTTATAATATTAAATCAACCTGAATCAACATATAATTAGGCATATGATAAACTGGTAACAGGAAGAGATTAACTAAGAGCAGTACTATAGTATTTTATCAGGAGTTGGCACACAGTATTTTCCTATAGTCTATCATGTAAAGAAATTTATTTTACTATTACTTTTCAACTCTACTCAATAATATATTTTTTGGAGAAAAATAGAAAGTCTTTGAAAGTTATAATGTAACTAAATTAAAATATACCTAAAATCAAAATTTGATATCAGGATTATACTCATACAAAAAACCCACACTAATTCCTCAAATAAATTTATACTTTATCAATTGTTAATATTTTAAACTAAAACTACTCCCCCCCAAACTACTCATGTACTATTATTACAAAAATAGAAGTTCCCCATTTTCTAAATTTAGCTTCATTTTTTAAATTTCATCACTTTTTTTAATAAAAAAATTGACTTTTTTAAGCCTGTCTAAATTTAACTGAAGAATATTATATTCCTGAATGAATATACAGATATAGTATATTCATTCTTTGTTCATGAATACAAAGATATAGTAATGGAGATAGAAATTATTTACTCTAAAAATTCTGACTGCATGACTGTTAAATCACTTACATACGGCCAAATGTTCTACAAGTAAGCAGGGAGGTCCTGAAATTGTGTACTCATATCCATTTCAACTACTGCACAGGTGACACAACCAATCAAGGCATACTGAAACAGAATAGGAATAGAAGGCAGTTAGTGAATAAAGGTGACTTTTTTAGACAAAATGCAGAGATTAGCTAGAGATTAAGGCAGAAGAAACAGCAGTACTATCCCTCTTGCTGCTGTTCATATTGAGAAGAAGGAACTGAGATAATCAAGAGACAAAGGCTGTGTAGAGGATAGAAACACCAGCAAAAAGACAGAGAGAGAGTGAGTTTAGAGTGGGGGAACAGTTATTTCTGAAAAGAAAATTAAGAATAAATAGATTAAACAAAAACACACGTATACTATCAGCCTGAACATTTTAAATACTGATTTGTGTCTGCTCCTAAAATTCCTATGTGTAAACCACTAACCCCAATGTGACAGAGACATAAGAGATGATTCCTCTCTCCACCACGTGAGGACACAAGAAGTCTGCTGTCTATAAGGCAGGAACTGGACTCTGAGGTTAGAGGACTCCAGATGCTAGATTTTCCAGCCTCCAAACAGTAAGAACCAAATTTCTGTTGTGTGAGCCACCCAGTCTATGGTATTTTTGTGATAGCAACTTGAACTGAGTAAGTCAAATATTTTAAACTTTATTAAAAGTTTAGCCAAAAGAGTTAAACATAGAACATGGAAAGAGTGGGGGAATATCTGTTTCACTCAGATATTTTTAGGAGAGTTCTCACACATTAATAAATCCATAAGCACTATTCCCCAAAACTTAGAAATAATGTTACAATAAAATATTGGTTATATAAAATTCTTATTTAATGCAGTAATTATATTTATAGAACAGAGCAAATATTTTAAATATTAAATTTAAAATTACAATAGATAAAAGGGGTTTTGCAGTCTGAAATATAATACACATTATGGGAAAGGATTAGTGTTACAACATCTATGCACAGAACTATGAAAATACAATAGTTATACTAATATACTAAGTTATACTTATCTATGGAAACAGTACTCTAATCATTAAAAAAAGATACTATAAATATTAATACTGCTGAAATAGATGAGGTTTGGAAATCCAATACTCTAACTGCCCTACTTTCAAACATGAGATTTGCTCTTCCTTATTGAAAATGATATGACATTGTGCATGCTTTATTCTAACAGAATTTTTTAGCACTTCATAAAATAAATTTTCATAATGTTTACTACTTTTACTCACCTACTACTTTCATGACTGCTTAAGTTTTCGAGAAAAATTTACTTTCATTTCCTCATTTGCTCCTTTAAATCATAGGTATTAATAGTTCATTACGCTTTTATAACCAGGTTAGATCCAAGGTCATTGATATCTTTACAGACTTTTAAAGTGTTTTTCTATGTTAACATGAAAGTTTAACTGTACATAGCAAGAAATAAAGTGAGCTACATTTTCCTTCAATTTAAATAGTTTGGTCCTCATTTTACAATTAATGACATGGCGGTGGGGGTAGGGGAAGGAGAGAGCAAAGAGAGGAAGGAGGGAGAGCAAGAAGGAAGGGAATAGCAGAGAGAGGGAAGGGGGGGGGGTCTTGGTGTGTGCCACACCTTTTGGGGGCAAGACACAATTGTAAGGGGGACTTTACCTAAAAATGCAATCAGCGAAACCTGGTTTCTTATACCCTCAATGAATCTCCAACAATTAAAAAATAAATAAATAAATTGAGTTGTCACAAACCAAAAAAAAAAGTTTGGTTCCTCATTTTAAAGGTTCAGAAAAGGTGCTCCAAGCTAAAAGCTTTCAAAATCTCAAGAATTCTTGACAATCTTTCATTTTTTAATTTTCCTATGTTATTCCATATTCACTTTATTAAAAAAATTTTATATACAAAATTGTGGCAAAGTTTTAAGAAAGAACATGTTTTTTGTAATTCTATAATCTAGTGGGGAAAATGTTATATAAAAAACTGTTGTATATGTATAACAATTGATAGATAAGTGAAGAATTTCTAATATTCAATAAACGTTTGATTTTGTTATCAATCCATTTTATAATACCATTCTTCTAATGAAAATATTTACCTTCAATATTTTCACTGTACCAGTAAACAGTACAATAATAAACAATCTGCATTCATTATTAAAGCATTAAATTTGAAACCCCAAAGCACCTTCTTGAAAGAAACATCCTGATATAATTTACTTTAGTTAATTATTCTGGGCCTGCTGTTCACGTTTCCCTCTTTATTAATATATTATACCTAACATATTTCTATGTAAGCATAAGTTATAAATATTATCAAGTTTAAAATTTTTTATCCTAATAAAGAAAACATGCTCAATTAAATGAGATTTAACTACAAAATCCCTAGCTCACTGAAAAAACATGAAAAAGGAATGACTAAATTATCACTAGCTCACTAAAAAAAGGATAAACTATTTACTAACTTTCAATATTTAAGAGTATACTATATTTATAATACCATATATTTATATGCTGTGAATATAAAATACTATTTATATATGTTCATATTATATATATAATACATATATATATATATATATATAACTATAAATCTGGTCTTACAACTTTCCAAATACATTTCCTATTTTCCTTTACTACTTCAACTTTGTAGTTTATAACTCACAAATTCCCAGCACTATACCTTCCCCACAGGAGGACTTCCCTTACTAGAGCCCAAAAAACACAGAACATTTAGGGATTTAATCATATAGATTATTTTATTTGTAGAATATTTAGGTCTTTTATTTCCATTTTTCTCTCCTATTGACTTTTGACAATTTCTGTGTTTATTAAGCTATAGATCCAAACTGGCTAAATTCCTGCCCTCCAAAGCAGGAGCTACTCTAAAGCAAAGGTGTTATCTGACAACAAATTCTGGTGGAGTTTTAAGTCTATTAATTTAACCATCAGTTGTAGATCACTATCAAATCTGACCTAATCTAGTACCAAAAGAACATTCTCAAATATTAAGATTCTTTATTTTTGTTATACAAGATTCATTCGTCCGACACATTTTATTGCGGAACTACTATATACCAAGCACTATTCTAGTTTTTAACATCTATTAGTGAATGAAAGAAAGAAAAAAAACTCCTCTCTTTGTTAAGCTTACACTAATGGTACTGATTTACCGTCCTGTGCTGTGTTTTACACCAAGAATACAAAGATGAAGATGCTGTCCCTTCCTTAAAGAATATTTAATCTAACTATGGCAGTGAAAAAAGACTTCTATGCTATTTATTATATAATGCTAAAATATGCATATGTAACTAATAGCAAAAGCATATACAAAGTGCTCTGAGAGTAGGGAGGAAGAAGCCTTTGTACAGACGTTACTGAATATACCACCACAAGGACCACAATATTCTGTGCCTATATAAATCAAACAAACACAGGCATTTCATCCTGATAACAAGAATCCCCAAGACAGTAATAAAGCTTTATTATCCACAATAGCTCTCTCAGAGGTCAATCAAGGTGCTGCTTTACCTGACCTTCACAATGTATGCTCCCTTAGCATTTTCAGTAGTAAACGGAAAAGCAGACAAAATCCAAATAACTCCATTTTGCCACTTGTTAAGAGCCAAGAAAAAGGTTCTCTAACGATGACAAGTGGAACAATTAAATTCTATAAAATTTATAGGTTAACTGTGAGTCTCAATAAGCCCAACCATCATTATCTCTTATTCCTTAGCTACCATTTACTAAGTGCCTCCAGCAGGAGAGGCACTGTGTACAACCTTTAACATTTCTAAGAAGAATAACACTTCTAAGCCTTACATATTTTAAAAGTATTTTTATTTTCCAGTTGTGCAGATATGAAGACTGATGGTAGGAGAGATTGTGTAATCTGCCCGAGGTCTTATGACATTTAGGCTGGAATATAAAACAAATCTATATGAACATGAAATCAGAGCTCTTTTCACCATACCTCATAGCCTTCCACTCCCATAAAGAATCTAATATTAAGGAGTATTAATTATTCTTCTATGTTTATTTTTAACCACCATATATATAGATAAATAGATACATATATGAACTGATCTAAAACAATTTATATGCTTGCTGAAAATAGGATCACCAGTAATTAGCTAACTCACTAACCACAGAGAGACAAATAGACAGATGGAAGAACATACTCCCAAGTGTAGTAAGATCCAAAACGATTTAAATTCCACTACACAGTGTTCTTACAAAAGTCTCCAGTGGCAAGTTCATTTGACTGACATTACTTCCAAAAGCACAATTACAGAAAAAAATAGACTTATCTTGAAATCTTTGTAACAGCCTTATTACTCTATTACCTCATCGCCTATTAATGTCCTTCTGGCTCACTCCAGCCACCCTGGCCTCCTGGCTAACCCTCAAAGAGCTAGACATTTTCCCATCTTGCAGACTTTGTATTGTTCCCTCTAACTAAAGCAGTCTTATCCCAAATATCCCCCCTGGCTCACTTTTTCCTTCATGGCCTTCAGTCTTTAGCTTAAATGACTCCTTAACAAGGCCACCTCCCCTGTTTGTCACATTTAAAAGTGCAACCAGACCTTTATATTCTCTATTAGTATTCTCCAAAGTACTAATCACCATCCAACTACATATTTTATGTATCTGTTTCATTTACTATCTCTCTAACCCAACTAGAATATAGAAACAATGAAGGCAAGAATTTTTGTTTTACACAGTGCTGCATACCCTGCCCATAAAATAGGGTCTGACTCACAACAAATACTGGTTGACTGAATAAATGATCTTTATTATTTGGAACCTAAAGAGGAATTGAATGAGTATGATTTCATCACTGCTAAATAATTCAGTTACAACTTCTTTCTAAGTAGTCTTTATCTTCTTTGGTACACTCCAAACTTTCTCCTTTTTATATACTGTTTACCTCCTAACCATGATTAACATTCTTCTTTTCATTATTCTTTAGAAGTTTAACATGAAGAGAAATCAGAGTTTGACTTTTAGAGTCAAAGTTTAAGTGAAACTAAACTTATATAGATACATTTACTAGCTCTCATTTCCATTAACTTACAATCATTGAAAGAGAAATTCATAGATTAAGAATCAAAATTAAGATTGTCTTAGATGTTTTATGGCATCCCTCACATTAAATGAGCATTAATATCCACTGGATTGAAAGCATTTGTTTAACAATTCTAAATCTTTAGAAAAGCTTCTGAGAAAATTAAGTTCCATAGAAATGTTCTATGTCTAAATATTTTAAGACGTTCACATGAACAAAGTGTCCCAAATGCAATAAAATTTATTAAAATGACACATAATACACTTCAGCTTTAAATTATACATGTCTTTTATGTTTAACAAAAAAAACTATTATCCAAAATAATTTATTATTTAAGAATTTTTTTTCCTCAGTAATAACCTTTTTTCTCCTAAGTGCGGGCATGTGACTCTTCCCCAATTTATAACTTTTTATTATTTCAATTAAATAATTAACTGCATCAGGATCTGTTAATACCATCCCTACACATTTAGAAGAAGTAAATAACCCAAAGATCAAAATACACAGTAAAACCATAGGAACAGCAGTTTTTCATTGCCAGTTCTCGCTATATAAACACTGAATGCAATTCTGTGGAAGCATGGCTCCACATATTAAGATGAGGAATATGTCTGTTTACATGTGTCTCTTTCCTGCTCCATATTACACTGGGACCTGTGTGTGCTTCTGCGGTTAAGATTTACTGCATGTTCATATTAAAGTCCCATTTCCAACATTTAAACATGCAGCCACAAAGACCAACTACAACAGTTATTAGTACAACCCTGGGTGTACCAAGATTTGGGAGTTCATAAAGTTAGAATTGATTGTTTATGGACAATTACAGGTAATGCAAGGATTTAAAACATTTCAATTTTTGTTTTGCTCTGCTGAACCAGACTCATTTAAACAACAGAACCGGATGCAGAGATTTAAATATCAACATCTAATCAAAAATTACCACTAATGTCTTACCAGGGTGGCCATCTTCCTGCTCATTAGAGTCCTTAAAGATCCAGAGACTTTGAAGGCACAGGAGAATTAGGTTCACAACATTTTCCAAACAAATGTCTAGCTAAAATATGTCAACTTTAGACTTGTAACTTAAAACAACAGAAATAATTGTATATTTCAGATAATATGGAAGTAAGTTTTTAAGTATATAAAGCAGCTATAGGCTAAATGATACATACATAGTATACCAGAAGAACTTTCTTGCTAATAACTACATTATTTATACATTAAACTATAACAAGGGTGAATGAATCTATAAGAAAAATTCAAATAGGGCGGCGCCTGTGGCTCAAAGGAGTAGGGCGCTGGCCCTATATGCTAGAGGTGGCAGGTTCAAACCCAGCCCTGGCCAAAAACTGCAAAAAAAAAAAAAAGAAAAAAGAAAAATTCAAATAAATATCTGCATAATGTCATACCTATAAACTGTGAGCTACCTTAAGAGTGTGTCTGATTCACTCATCTTTGAATTCCTAGTGCTTGCATACAAAATTAATATTAAGTAAATATTGACTGAATAAATAAATGAATAACCATAATAATTCCGTAATAGGATTTCTGATTTAAAAAAAACAAACTCAGTCTCAGTACTTTTTCAACGTCAACTTTAAGAAAAAGAAAATTGTGCCTTTCTAACAAAGTTTAAATCTACCCTTAACTCCTAAAAATCGATACCAAAAGCACACATGGCATAATACCTGAGAAACAAACCTCAAGTCAGTCAGCTAGGCCTCAATCCACTCTCTGAAGGCTATTATAAACTCTCCCATGTTGCAATGCCCCAAATGCTATCACTGTGATGGATTCCATCTTGGCTATCCTGCTTTTCTTTACTCCTTCTAGTACTTACTCATAATCAAAGAAAAAGTCAAGAAATTATTTTGTGGCAAGAAGTATAGCTGCAAAACTTCCGTCCCACTTAAGAGGCAAGGTCCCCTTATTACCAAACAGGCATTCATAATTCAGTTGTCCTTTGAGTGAACACAGTAACTTCCCTCAGGATGATTTCTTTCTGCAGCTCCTAATTAGTCTAGCTCATACTATCTTTTCTGCTCTATAAATCCCTTGCCCTTATTCTGCTTCAAATCTTCAAGTAGTGAACTCAATCTACCTTTTGAGTTGATAGGCCAACTCTAGCACTAGTACAACAGCACTGAGAGCAGCAGTCCCCTATCACCGACTTTGCCTGGTCTCAACTCTGAAAGCTTTAACTGTAAAAGGAAAGATCAATGCTCCACAACACTGTGTGAAATCCTAACCATGCCTTGAGCCTCCTCTCCTTTCCTCCATCCATCTGTGAAATCTCAGCTTTACAACATCAACCCATTCCCCATGACATACAGTATAAAGGGAAAGAGGTGAAAGGTCAGTTTGAAAAATGTCAAAAATTACCTAGAGTTAATCCTATTCATTCTCACTTTCCCACCTAATCCCTATGCCTATAAGAAGTGCCTTCCAGAGTCTTCTCCTATCATTATAGTCTGAAATTTCAGAAATGTTTACTGCAGAAACATGCCTCTATAATTTTATAGTAAGAAAATGGGGCCACCAATTCTTAAAAAATACTCAACTATCCAGATCAGCCTAAAAATAGTCCTACTAACTGAAGGTTAATAAATGTCAAATTAAATTTGTTCTTGAATAAATGTGTTTATCATTTACTGAGAGAGAATTAGATGGAGTCAACACTGTTGATAATAATCAATAAAAAGTAAAGAATATTAAGCTACACAGAACACAACTTTTGAGTGCAGGTGATGCAGGAGATCTTAACAGATACTTAAAACAAGAAAAATAGACCTTATCATTCTAGCTACAATTTCTATCTATAGATATACCAACTACCTGGCAAACAAAGTACAGCAGTTCTCAACCTGTGGGTCATGACCCTTTTGTAATAATGAAAATACATCAGATATTTACATTATAATTCATAACAGTAGCAAAATTAAAGTTATGAAGTAGCAACGAAAATCATTTTATGGTTGGAGGTCACCACAACATGAGGAACTGTATTAAAGGGTCGTGGCATTAGGAAGGTTGAGAACCACTGCATTAGCAACTATTGCATCAGAATACTAAAAGGTCAGCTTTCTTGTTTTCCCAACATCAAGTACATTCAACTTTTTCCACCTTGTTTTAGTTTTTCACCTCTGCTGGCAACATTGCAAAGAGTCTTACGTAAAAAATACATATATCCTTATATAATACGGTGCTTTTAATTATGAAATGGATTATGAGGACTGAAACTGATAAACTGCTTTCAAAATAAAAACAGTAAACTTCACATTTCTAACACCAAGGCCTTTTGCTCTGATTTCCCACCAGCACTGAGTGTCAGACCTCTTTTTAACTTTGGATATAAAATGATATATCCTTGTTAGGTACTTTAATCTGCATTTCCCAGAATACTATTGATCATCTTTTTAATGTGTCACCTGGCTATTTGGATTTATTCTCCTGTCAACCATTCATTATCTCTTATCATTTTTCTTTTTAAACTGGGTTATCTTTTTGTATTAATTTATAATATTTCATATTTTAAATATCAATCATTTAACTATAATATAAAGTATAAATATTTTTCCTCAACCTACTGTTTGTCTACTGAGTAGTTTATGGGATCCCATACAAAAGTGATAAAAGATTACAGGATTACATTTTCTTTTCTTTCACAGATTCTGTATTTCCTGTGTTGATTAGACGCTTCTCCCCAGCTTACAAATCATACATGTAGTCAAGAATATTTTTTTCATTTATTTAAATTTTTAGTACATTTAGTATTTACTTAGGTATAAAAGACTGAATATTCCATTTTCTTTCAGATAAACAGATAATTCTGACAGTATTATCATCATTTTCATACTGAACTCAAACTTTCACCTTTATCATATTAAATTCCCACATATTCTAAAACTATATCTGGCCTCTATATTTACAGACATATGACAGTGCCATACTATTTTAATTACAATTACAAACTATGATAAATTATAGTTTATTTTCATACCTGGTAAAGCTATTCATTCACATCTCACTTATTTTTCCTTAATTTTCTTGATCAACAAACATTAACATCATTTTACCTAATTTCAACATAAACTATAACAGAATTTTGACTATAACTACAACAAATTGTTTTTAATATATCTTAATAAAAAGGAATTATGACACAGTTTTTAGATTGGGATACAGTATAATAAAAATTGGGAATATGTTTTATAAATATTTCATAAATATGCTCTTTCATTTTAATTCTGAATAATAACACAACAGGACATTGTTATTAGAAATAGCTTTAGCATTTCACTAAATGCTTGTTTTTGTTTGTTTTTTTATATACTTTTAATATACTTATATACTTTTTATGCATTATATTTATGTGCTTAAGAAAAGTTGTTGAATTGTATTAAATAGAGTATAACCTCCATAGTTGACCACCTGCCCACACGAACCTCCTCCTTAAGTTGATATAACTTTTATAGACTGGGCGCATACCACATATACTAAGGCCTAGTTCCTTGTGTTCATAACCTCTATATGTTGTTAACCAGTTTGTTACAGTCCATTACGAGGTCAACTTACAGAAGTTCTCCTGTACATTTTCAGGATTATAACTGATTATAACTATCTAATTCTCCTACTTCAATGGGATGAAACCTATATGATATATATATATGTATATATCCTTTAATTCATTCAGAGTTAATTCTTTTTGGTTAAAGGCTATTAATTATATGAGTGCTTCATGTTTCAAGAATTCTTATTTAGTATTCTTCCAGTTATTCTATCATTATTCTATTTCTTTTTTTTTTTTTGAGACAGAGCCTCGAGCTGACCCCCTGGGTTAAGTGCCGTGGCATTCCAGCTCACAGCACCCTCCAATCCTGGGCTCAAGCGAGTCTCCTGCCTCAGCCTCCCAAGTAGCTGGGACCACAGGCGCCTGCTACAATGCCTGGCTATTTTTTGGTTGCAGCCATCATTGTTGTTTGGCGGGCCTGGGCTGGATTCGAACCCACCACCTTAGGTGTATGTGGCTGATGCCTTAGCCACTTGAGCCACAGGCACCAAGCCTCATTATTCTATTTCAATTTGGTATTACATATTGAAAGGTTTTGTGCTATAACTGCTTCCTCTTCTCTTCATAATTTTTTGAGGTCTCAGTTCTGACTTATTTGCTCTTTGGTGATAGTTTGTTCAATTATTTTCCTCAAATGAAGTCAAGGAGAAATATAGCCTGTAAATCTTTGAATATACAAAAATATCTTACACACTAAGAGATAAGAAAAATACTGACTGAGTCACTTATTCATTCACTTCAATAAAAATCTATGCTGTATAATATGTGAGGATACATCATGAAGAAAATAGTCCCTACCTTTTAAGAACATACATTCCAATTCATTAAGACAGACAAAAAGCACATAAATAAGTAATCAAATAAGTACATTAAATATAAAATAGCTATAAAGGGTAAGAAAGAAAATATGCAGGGAAAGGAGAATTATGGTGGAGTTAAATAAGGGCCATATATATATATATATATAGCAGAAGAAAATATATAAAAATAAAATATATATTATAAAATACATTATTTTAAAATATCATAAATATATGTTATATATTATATATGAATATTACATGATATTTTTAATATTTTAATTTTATTTTTATGTTGTATATTTAATATTGTATATATAAATTATATAAATAATAAAAATATATATTGTATATTATAAAATATATATTATGCTTAAATTATTTTAAAATATTATTATAAAATACATATTATATATTACATATAAATATATATATTTTAATGGTTTGGTTTTAATTTTTAATATTTTAAAATATAATATAAATTATATATAAATACATATAAATATCATATACTTACATATAAATTTTATATATTTAATATACATTTATATATAAACATTATATATAAATATGTCATGAAAGATCTTTTCAATGATGATGACGAGGATGACAATGACAGCCATTAATCCATACACGGTGCTTTCAAAGTAGTAGGTCCTATGCTAAATACTGAACACACATTAAATCATTCATTCCTAAACAACCCTATGAAGTAGTTTCTGTTAAAATAAAATAAAAATGGCATAATTGAGGAAACTGAAGCACAGAAAGGTTGATTTGCCCAAAGTAAAACAGCAAGTCAATAGTAGAGCCAAACTGTTCAGCTCTTAACCATTATGCATTATTGATTCTCTGATAATATGGCATTTAAACAATCAAAGAAAATGAAGGCAGGAACGAGTCATAGGATTATATGAAAGAACAGAAGCTGGGCACCATAGCTCAGTAGTTAGAGCACCAGCCCTGCAAACCAGAGGCAGCGAGTTCCTACCTCACCTGGGCCTGATTAAAAAAAAAAAAAAGAAAGACAGAAAGAAAGAATATAATTCCTGGCAAACTTATAAACTAGATAAAGAAAACCAATATATAAATGCCTTAAAAACATTTGTATTATATCCTTAGATTCAACCTTAGAATATATAACTAGCTAAAGCAACAAAAACAGAATATCAACATTGTTGATCACGTCTAATTCTCTCTCAGTAAATGATAAACATTTATTCAAGGACAAATTTGACATAATTAACTGTAATTTAGTCATTTAACTGTAAGATAAAATATAAATATTTTTCTCAACCTACTATTTGTCTACTGAGTTGTTTATGGGATCCCATACAAAAGTGATAAAAAATTGTTTTTTTCTTTTTCTTCTTTTTTTTGAGACAGAGTCTCACTTTGTGGCCCTCCTTAGAGTGCTGTAGCATCATTGCTCACAGGAACCTCAAACTCTTGGGCTTAAGCGATTCTCTTGCCTCAGCCTCCCAAGTAGCTAGGACCACAGGCACCCACCACAATGCCCGACTTCTTTTGTTGTTGTTGTTGCAGTTGTCATTGCTGTTCCAGCTGGCTGGAACCGAGTTCAAACCCACCACCCTCAGTATATGGGGCTGGCACCCTATCTACTGAGCAACTGGCCCTGACCCCATTCCTCAAATTTAATGAAAAATGTTTAAGTTGTATTATATCATCTTATCACTTAAGAGTTGATCAGACATACATCTATTAAAGTACTCAAGATTAAAATGCTATAAAAAGAAAAAAGATATTTGGGAGCATCTTAATGTGATTTTTTAAAAAAACTTCCTTCTCAAACTAAACACTAGAATTATACAAAATGAAGAAGTAGACACATTCTCAATAAAAACAGAAGTCAGTCTAGTATGTCTATATGCCATCTCTATGTACCGGTAGCATACTGGATCCTTCACAGTCTCTCATTCAATCCTTACAATAAGCCTGTGAGTCTAGTAAATCTAGTATGTCTATTGTATACATGAAGACAATAAAGATTAATCAGTATCTTGCCCTAAAGTCACTTACTAGAAAAAAAGTGAAAGAAATAAAAATACGAATTTGTAATACATTTTGTTAAAAATATGAATTTGTACAGATATGATGACCATAGAGTATTCATTATATCTAAGAACATCAACTTAATACATGAAAATAAAGGAACTCAACAAAATTATAAGATACAGAGTAAATCCAGCAAAGTGATTCACTATCAAAGCTGAATATGAAGTGGGAAGAAAACCAGCTTTGGAGCCAAACATGCCTGATTCAAGTCAGGTAGACAAGCCTAGGGAGTTAACCGAAAAAGGAGTTTTGCTGGTATCAGTATTTGCAGGATTACTCTTGAGATAACTCCAGTGGACACACCACTGACAAAGGGGCTCAGCAACAAGAGCAAACTAAAGCAATCCTAGAATACCTAATCAAATAGCTTTGCTACTTCTGAAAAATCAAAAGGCCATCACCTCAAACTATGTAAGAAATTAAGAATCCAACCCTGGGCAGCACTGTGGCTCAAAGGAGTAGAGCGCCAGCCCCATATTCTGGAGGTGGTGGGTTCAAACCTGCCTGGCCAAAAACCGCAAAAAAAAAAAAGAAAAAAGAGAGAGAATCCGACTCCCTCTAAGCCCCCATCTTTTTCTCTTTTTTTCAATAACTACTACTTTCATCTTCGGTTAACTACCTTGCTCTTCTTTCTTCCCACTCTATTTAACTCTTTTTCTTTCTGATTCTTCTGTACAATAATAGTTCTGGTTGGTTTTTTCCCCACTGCTTTAATCAAGCACTCTCTTTTGAGTGGCTTTATTCCCTCTCACCACCAGAGTTTGGTTTTAAGAGCATTCAAATATGCTTCAATTATTATCAAATAAATTTTGATCTCAAAAGTCTTATCTCTTCTTTCAGTATTAGTAATTTAAGAAAAATTTACACAATTCAGCATATGTTATAGAGTAAAAAATGGACTGAACATACTGACCTGTGTTAAAATACTACATGGCTTTAGAAAAAAATTATGCCCTAAACACAATGGTATACATAACCACATAATGGCATTTCAGTCATTTACGTACACAAATACTTACCATTGTGTTATAATTGTCTATAATATTCAGTGCAGTGACATTCTGTACAGTTTCTGTAGCCCAGGAGCAATAGGCTACACCATGTAGACTGGATGCGTAGTACACTACCCCATCTAGATTTGTGAAAATTCACTCTATGATATTCCCAAAATGACAAAATTGCCTAAGGATACATTTCTAAGAAAGTATCCCTGTCGCTAAGTAATACATGACTGTATTAAAAATTATATCATACAACTTTCAATTATTTTTGTAAAATTCAAAGAATAAGATATAACTTATTTGACAGATCTACCAAGTAATGGAAGAAAATCAGTATCAGAAAGAAAGTTATTGCTTTAGTATCCCTCAGCACTACATTTCTTTTCCATTTGGACTTAATAATACCTAAATGATTCACAAAGGAAAGACAAGTAAGTCATCTACAGTTTACTATCATGGGAATCAGAAACCAGTAATCACACAATGCTTTTAATTTTTATCATATTACTAAAATTTCATCAGAAACAGATGTCAGCAGCACAATTTTGATGGAATTACTTAACTTTTCTTTCACTTTCATAACAAATTAAGTATTGCTCAGTTGAAAAGTTATAATGTCACAAGCCTTGAGGCAGTGTTAGTATAATTTAAACCGGTGCAGTATAGAGTTTACACACTAGTGGGAAAGAATTTATTAGCCTTATTGTTGACAATTATTTAACTGGCAAAGTCTCAAGTTCTTTCAAATTTTCCAAACAATTAAATATCTAAGAAAACTAATAAAAATAACTCAAGTTTTCTAGATGTATAATATAGCAATGTGAAAATCAGCAATATAGCTGTAGAACAGGTAGAAAATATGTATAGCCATTAAAATGACTTCCCAAAACAAGCCAGCAATGGTTTATGTCCCTAAATAAACTAAAACCTAAAGATACAGAAACTGAACAGGTGAAAACGATAACCTATACTAAAAACAAATTTAGAAGATGAGTGAAGATGATGAATGGATAAACAAATATAGTACAGACATATAATAGAATACTAGCCTTAATAAGGAAGAAAATCCTGTTATATGCTACAAATATGGATGAACCTTGAGGACATTATGCTAGGTGAACTAAGCCAGTCAGAAAAAGACAAATGCTGTACAATTCCACTTACATGAGATATCTAAAGTAGTGAAATTTATAGAGACAGAAAGTGGAATGGTGGTTACCAGGGACTGGAAAGAGAAGGCAATGGGGAGTAGCTGTCTATGGGTAAGAGTTTCAGTTTTTCAGGATGAACTAAACCTTTAGGATTATTGAATCACAATGTGAATATACTTAACACTAATAAATTTATGCGTTTAATAATGGTTAAAGTGGTCATTTTTAAATTTTTTACTGCAATTAAAAATAATTTTTTTTTAAAAGAGTCTCAACTACTGGGGAGGCTGAAACAGAAGGATGGCTTGAACCCAAGAGTTCAAGGTTGAAATAAGCTATTGTACTCTGGCCTGGGAGCAGCAAGACCCATCTTTCAAAAAACAAAACAAAGGAGAGTGAATACAGAAGATTTATAGCACAGTTTTTCTATGAAGAAATGGTATACCTTACAGATAAAGCACATATATGTTACAACTTTAGGAAAGCCAAGAATGTTAATGTCTGATGTCCAATGAATGTAATATAGCAGGTCTCCGTGTCAACTTTGACAAATACTACCAAGTTTATCTTTTAGAGCTAATCCCTCAGCCATATTCATTCACCCTTTCCCCCATCAAAATTCTAGGATTCTAAGCCACGATCTGTTTTGAAAGACCTTCACCAATACAATCAGCCTCACCATACAATTTGCCATCTAGGAATGGCTGGTTAAGAAACCACCTTAAGTTCTTCCCTCCCTTCTCTTCACTTTCCCATCATCACTGTAGAATCCACTGCTGCCTGGGACTTAAACTCTCTCTTCACACATGAAGAAGAAATAAAGAGAAACAAAACTGGAAGAATTCCATTGCTAGCAGACCTGCCCTACAAGAAACACAAAAGGAAGTCCTTCAGGTTGAAATGAAAAGGCTCTAGACATTAATAGTAACTTGAATCCATACAATGAAATAAATAGCATTAGCAAAGAAAGTATGAGTTTACTTATTGTTTATGATTCTATATAGTACTTCTACCATAAATATAAATTATAATGTTTTTAAAGTAGGACTACAAGAAGTAAATAGTAAACCTGTTTTAAAAGTAAGTTTTCTATTTCACTTCTAGAATAGAGACATTAAAGAAATATAGAGGCATTTTTGAAAATAAGAAAATGCTTCAAAACAAGCCTATAGTGGACAAATCATCCCCCTGTGTGTCATATACATATAGTATACTTACAACTTGATTGTTTGGCTCAAGGCAGTTCTAAAATGTTAATCTCGTGTTATTTAGCCTCCCTTATCTCTCCTGAATCTATCCCTTTGTCTTCATCACCACAGCTATACCTTAATTCTCCCCTGGATTGCAGGCAGCCTCTAATGGGTCTGGTCTTTCTAACTTGATCCTTCTTCACCCTAATCCATTTGCTACACTGTGCCATTAATGATGTAACAACAACCACCAAAATCAGATCCCATCATTCTAGTATATTTTAAATTTTCCAATGGTTCCCCATAATCTTTACGGAAAAAAATTAAAGCTCCCAGCATAAAACGAAAGGCTTCATGACACAACCAATATTTTTGTCTCCAGTATTACCACTGCCACATATATAAATAATCTACATCCACACTCCATGCTCTACAGGATTCCAGAATGTTGCACATCTCCCTTTATAAATGCTACTTTCTTTAAATAGAAAAATCTTACCTTGTATCCCCATCCCTACACCAACAAAGACTTCCTAATTCTTTAGGACCTAATGCTTATACCTGTACCCACCCTCACTCCCAATAATACTGAGTTTTATCATCCCATGGACTCTAGATCACCATAGTACTTGCCAAAGTACACTCTAGTACTTGCTTGCTGTACAAACACCTCTCCCATAGACTATAAGCTATTTCAGCTTAAAGATTGTTTTCTTCTTCCTATTTTTTATTCTTAGTAGATGTTCAAAGTTGTCTGTCATAGATAGGAGGTTAATAAATGTTTGGGAAAAAATTGAAACGATGAAGCAGATTGTATATTAAATCTATGGGGAAGCTATTTGGTTTTTACTTTCCATAGCCAAAAAAAATCTGAATATTAAATCTAGTAAAACTGAAATCCAGAAATTAATGTCTGCTAAACTTGTAATTATTAAAAGCAAGTAAATAAGCAATAAAATAGTGTAGTTTTAAATTTTTGTAGCTCATTCTTCAAGACATTTTCTTCCATTATAAGAAAATGGGATCTAGAAAATTCTAGAGACATTCCTAAAAGTTTTATCATCACAAAATGAATTTCTTTCAAATACCAATGCAGAATTCTAAAGTAATCCTGTAGCAAATTAAACAATATGACCTATGATTCATATGTAGGCCTTAACTTCATATGTAGAAAAGAGAAAGATACACAATGTTTTTAACTTTATTTCATCTTATGACACAAATTAACAGTATTGGAGGGTTTTTTTTTTTTTTTTTTTTTTAATGTTTGGGTTAGAAAGCAAAACCTTTGGATTTTTTTTTTTTTTTTTTTTTGGTAGAGACAGAGTCTCACTTTATTGTCCTTGGCAGAGTGCAGTGGCATCACAGCTCACAGCAACCTCCAAATCCTGGGCTTAGGCGATTCTCTTGCCTCAGCCTAAAAATATGTCAGGATATTTACTGATCTATACACCTAATTCTTTCAAAGTAAATCAAAATTTTCCCATATGAATTTTCTTTTGGAGAAAACAGGAATAAATCCCATTGAATGAAGGAAATTGTCAAAAGAATACATGTTAATATAACATATTTGGTTCAGCTTGTCTTTTATAAAATGATTCATTCTGCTCTGTAGATGTGGAAAATTAATAACTTTTCAGCCCCTATTTTGCTACATGTAAGTCTCAATAACCCCAACCAAGACAGATGGAATAATGGGATTTCATTGTGTACCAAATACACACATCTTTGGAAGGGAGTGGTGTGCAGACCCTACTGAAAAAGGTAACATTTATGTCAGCTTTACCTCTCTCATGGGAATCTCAACAGTGTAAGCCCAAATTCAGACACCTTCACTGCTCAAAACCTTCCAGAAAAAGGTTCTTATCATATATATTTTCTTTGTTATCTCTGTGGCCAGTAAATGAATGAAAGAAAACACAGCTTTCCAAGACAACTTCCTGAGTCCAGATATTTTTTCTCGTGTTGCTGTCAGTTTTCTAATTTCTAATTTAAATTCTAATAAAAAAATCTTTAGCATAACTAAGAATGGCAAGCTAAAAGTACTCATAGATTTTTATGCAAAACTTCCAATTATGCGTCTAAACTCTTTTATTCCAAAATGAGCTCACAAACTCTGACAGATGTTTTATAACTGTTTAAACATTTAGTCAGTAAAAGGATGAAATTTTTAAAAACCAGAATGATTTCATTCTTCTCAGGAACCAGGGTGGTCTATGGGCAATTTTGGTAGTGTTGCCGGGGGAACAAAATGAAAACAGGTGCCATCAAATTCAAATTAAAGATTTAGGTCTATTTTAAACCACCTTAAACAATGTTTCCATAAACTTTCTAACTGATACTATATAAATTTGACAATATTTTATAACAAGAAGAGGATTATAAATTGTCTGTAGACCATCAAATTTTAACTGTAACAAATTTAGACTGATTGGCAACACTTCCTTTTAAAAAAACTTTCTTTCATTAAATATGCAGCATCATTTAAAAAATGGAATGAATATATAATAAGAAGCAAGTCAAAATAAGAAAAGAAAACAAGTATTGGCTTCAATAGTCTTTTCATAATGATTCTATCTTGTTTTGATCCTATGTAGTTTTAAAAACCAAAAATTAAGTACAAAAGAAATTTAAAAATCACAACATAAAAGGAAAAAGTTATGCAATCAGTACTATAAAAATTTTAACTTTTCCTCATAATCCTAACTGAAGTGTAATCTTTAATGTTAAAAAATCCAATAACTTTTGTTTCTTATTTTTATATTCTCACTCTTAAAAGAGATGAAACAAGTGCCTCTTAATATATAAAAGTTAATCAATGTTTAAAAATACATACATTACAGTTATTAGACACTATCTTAATTATTTGATATAGTACGAGGGACAAAACACAAATTTGTTAAAAGTTTTAACCTAAGAAATGAGCTTATAAAAAAATTTTTAAATAGGTGATATAGTATATAGGCTGATGTTCCTGATAACACTATGAATCTTTCAGCTCACAAGTTCAAGACCAGCCTGAGCAAAAAGCGAGACTCCATCTCTACTATCTCTACTAAAAATAGAAAAACTGAGGCAAGGGGATGGCTTAAGCCTAAGTTAGAGGTTGCTGTGAGCTATGACCCCACAGTACTCTACCCAGGGCAACAGCTTGAGACAAAAAAAAAAAAAAAAACTTCTTTTTTTTTTTTTTTTTGCTATTTTTTTTGGCCAGGGCCAGGTTTGAACCCACCACCTCTGGTATATGGGGCTGGCGCCCTACTCCTTTGAGCCACAGGTGCCACCCCAAAAAAGAATCTTTCAAAAGAGATTAAGTACTTTGTTCCCAGTGAGGATTCTAGATAGGTTGGTAAGATGACATGTACAGTCTTCAGTATTGTTAACTTAAACAGAAATATTTTCCGTTGTATTATCAGTTTTGACACCCAAAATTTCTTAAACTTGTAGGGCATTTAATCTTACACTGATGAGCCCTTTTATTTTGATCATATATAATCAAATTACATTGTTATTTCAAATTTTTCAGACAGTTCAGACTTCTGTTTTTAGCAGTACTCTAGGGAAACAAGTTGGTTCATTAGCATGGAATCATAACTTACAGTCAAGTCCATTAATTGGATTCTTTCTAATATTTAACCACAGTAAGGATTTCATCAGCTAACTTTCAAAAAATAAAAGGTTAAAGTTTTTAGGATTAATAGATAAATATCTTTGAAACTACTATTTCTAGTTTAAAATTTCTACCATTAAGATGTATTTGTAAAAATAGTAGAATTAAAATATTTTTTCAGATCGGTACTTGTAAGAATTTGAACCATAAAAGAAAAATACACAGCATTATATGAAGTTGACTGTTATAAAACTTCTTTACAGTTATGTTAGTTACAGTTTCAAATAAACTCACTTGTGTATAATTATAAAATTACTGTACTAGTCTACTGCTTACTTGGAGAATGATTAATCAAAGTCAGAGAAAGCCAACCATCAAGTGAAGTGTGTTTCAAATTTCCTTCTCAGACACATGTCAAAAAAAGATGAGCCAATTTTACTTTAATTAAAACCTCATTTAGAAATATGAAATAAATGTTTTCCATTTAATTCCAATTAGATTTCAATTGTGTCCAGCTTTCAAATTGTTTCTGCTACTTGATTACACATGCCAAACCAATCTTTTCTTATAATTCATATAAACAGATCTGAAAGCAAAAGATTTGGATTTTTTAATTTATTCCAGTAGGTATACAGTATTTTACATCTTATTCTACATCAAAGAATTTATTACCAAAAAAATTAACTGCCAAAAAAAAAGTCCTGGAATACTAGTGGTTTATTTATCTCTTAAGCAAGGAATTAGGTAACTAAATTTAACTCTTCAAATGTTAGAAATACTAAATTTTTAAAAAATTCTGTCTTACATTCTCTACCTCTTTCATAAATGTACAATAAACCCACTGGCTTAGTTTGTAATTCTGAATTGCCTTGTCAGACAATTGGCAGTAACTCCTCTGCTAGAACCAAGATATAGGAACATAGTTATAAATTACCCTAAGGTTCTATGACCTAGGTAAGACTCCTCTAACACTGATCACACGGCTAAGCCTAAAAAATACCCTTAAACTGACTTCCACAAGTGTCTGTTTGGTAGGTTAAAACACAGGAAGACATCCTTTGTACATCCTAATTAGTCAAAGAATAAGATGGCAGGGGATATAAATTCAACTAAAATACATATTTGACTAATAAGCAGCAGTTTTTCAATATTAGAAATTAGAAATATTAAAGAAAAGAACAATCTCTTAGACTGTTTCCTGCAGATAGTCAATGACGTATGCTCCCCCCACCAAACAAAAATCAATGAATAAGTGAGGGAATACCAGGTGTCCAAAATAATCGTGCAACATGTTACACAACTGAAGGTAACACAGCATCACTCCCTCCAACACATGTATCAAACAAATCTGTTCCTCCCTTCACTTCATTTACCTCTTTCTCCTATACTGTTCTATTTAAAGACTAACCCTTCAAAGATATTCAAAAATAGTAAAGATTCAAGAACGCTTTTACAGAGAAGAAAATAACAATTGATAAAAATGGAGAAATGTTCAGAAGGTTCTAGCTCTCAGCATCCTTCAACCATAACCTTCTCTACCAGTACCTCTAGAAGATAACTGTACTTTATAGACAACTTTTCAACCTTTTTCAAGGGCTTTATGTTACCAAATACTTAAAAATTAGTCTTCACACCACTGTATTCAAAACAAACAGAAAAGGATGAAAGTATTAACTCATGATAAAAAGCAGCAATCTAAACACAAATAAAAATCATTGGATTTAATTAAAAATCTTTAAGATTTTGAACTTGAAGTTCACTAAATCTTAAGCCAATCAACACTTAAATGTGAAAGGAAAAGTCAGTATTAAAGAACAAGCTTGGAAGATATTAATGATAAGGCAAAATGAAATTAGAGAATATATAATAAAGTTTTCTTAGATAAGAACCTTCTAACATTTCTGTCAGTGGCCTGACTTCCAGAAACATTACCTATAAAATTAAGGACAGCTTGTATAAATAGAAGGACAGAAGGGCTTCGATGCTGCATGTGGAAACTGAAAAAAGAAAAAGAAGTCTCTTTACATGGAGACTCTGTACCTACAACTATTATCTAAATGCACCTGAGGTGAAAAACAAAAAACATTTCTCACTGGCAGGAGCAAAGCAAAGAAAAAGTTCATTATAGCTACATAAAAATGAAAATGCCATAAATTCAACAAACAATTAATACAAAGAAGAAAGTAGCAATGTAGTTACTTCTACATACACAAAGCACAAAATAAAATCTTTTACATTATGTGAAAACAAAATGCTTAACAACTCGCTGATGAAGTTCTATGAGATAAATGTTGAGATTTTTGGATATCAATTTTTATCTGCTTTGAGAGAGACATTTTCTATGGTATCATATATCTGATACTACAATGAAATTATGACTCAAAAATTGGTTTTACAAAAAAATTATCATCTATATGTCATCAAGCTAATTACTTAGACGACGTCATCTCTTACACAGACTCTGTCTAGAAAATTTAAAAAAGAAAGAGGTTTGAGTTTTGTTCTTTCTCCCTAAAGTTCTGCTAAGAGTAAAGAAACCCTGAATTATTTCCCCAAAGGTTTCAAAGCAATTGCTTTAGTAAACCAAAAATGCTTTCCTATTCACCAAACCATATAGTTTTAAAATAAATGGTTATTTAAAATGACTTAACCTTTCTCAAAGGAAGAAGTAGAAAGTTAGTTAGCAAAACTATTAATTACCAGAATTCTGGGAAACTGCATATGCAAATTCTGACATATCTGATCATCAAGTTATTACTAATACTCTCTGGTGGAGGTAGTGGCACTCTTGAAGAACTTGCTATTTAGGTTTAAATTTTTACATGAAGAGAAGATATATAATTGTTGTGGCATCTTTCAGAAGCTCCAAGCAGAAGCTACTACACTTTGCTATTTCTTAAAAAGAAGGAGGAGGAGGAGGAGGAAGAGGAGAAGGAAGAAGGAGAAGAAAGAAGAAGAAAGAAGCAGCAGCAGCAACAGCAGCAGCACATTATTAACTTTGGGTGGTATTTAGTTCCAAAAATATCAGAAAGATGATGCCCATAATTGATATTTAATATTACATATTTACATTTTATTCATGACCTCTAAACTCTTTGATAGCCCAGACTTCAGCTTTTCAACCTAAATTTTTCCTGTTGTCTCAATGTCATAAAATTCCCTTTTAATTTGGTTCAGTATATCCTTAGAATCTACTTTATGTAAGGATGAAAAAATATTACCTTATATCTAGGTTAAGAGGTCAATCTGGAGTCTACTGTCTAGGTTCTAACCCTGGTTCATCCAATTACTAGTTATTTAGTTTCTCTATGCCTTATTTTTATTTGTGGACTATACATAATAAAATGCAGTATTAACACCTGCATCATAGGGTTATTGAGAAATCCGAGTAAGTTAGTGCACATGAAGTATTTAGAACACAACACTAAAAAGGAATGAAGTACTGCCACATGCTACAACATAAATGAACCTCAAAATACACAAATGGCCACATGTCACATGATTCCATTTAGATAAAATATCCAGAATAGGTAAATCCATATAGATAGATAGTAGAGTGGTAGTTGCCAGGATCTGGAGGGAGAAGGAAATGAGTATAAAATGCTTAATGGCTACTGAGCTTTATTTTGGAGTACCGGAAATATTTAGGAAGTAGATAAATGTGGTTTTACACAGTATTATTATGAATGTATTAAAAGCCACTGAACTGTTCCTTCTAGAAGGTAAAATTTATGTTATATGAATTTCCTCTCAACAAATTTAAATTTTAGAAAAAGTAATAAACTATTAACACTGTCAAAAAATGGGTAGAACAATGGTGGGATATAAAAAGAGATCAATAAATGTAAGCTATAGTAACTATCCATGACCCATGAACTAGTATAGGATACTATGTTACATTTCACAAATTCAAATGCAGAGGTTTAGAGTTTTATGTTTCCTTTTAAGTATTCATCTTAATCTTTTAAATTCAGCATGAAATTATGTAAATCATCTACCATGAACTCATTTCACCTAAAAAGATACTCAGAAAGTATATATGAAAATTGGCAACTAAGAATTTATTTTGTATATTTACTGCTGCTTGTTATCCAAGTTCTGTTATTTTGATATACAGTGCTTATGTGTTAAACTATCTAGGGAAAAAAATTGAGCTAAATCATGAAAAGTATAGATATGCACAAAATGACAACTAAAGAACTATTTTCTAAGTTCAACCCCACAACTAAATATTATATTTTTATACTCACATGTTTAAATAAAGTAATCTGAAAAACACCACTGAAAGACTCACATACATATTTCCAGATTCAATAGAGGGTCCAATTTGTGATGAATCAGAAAAATTCCTCATAATGGAGTATAAAAATGGGAACAAATGACTGGACCAGCTCAGGAAAAGTAAATTTAAGAAAGGACATAAAATCACAATCAATTGTGATTTTTTCCTTTTTTGAAGGAAAAGAAAGTATAAATTGAAAAAGGTATTCACATGCCTAATTGGAACATTTATACTATACTAGAGAACATATCTACAAATGAAGAAATTACTATAATTTCCCCCAATTATAGCAGCCAAGAGATTGAGTTTGAAAACCCTCCTTCTCAAATAAAAAAGCTACTAGAAAGAAACCCTAAGGCATTCTCTACAAATATCTCAAAAGAAAAAACAAGAAATATTCCAAAAACAAGAGAATAACTCATATTTTCCATTTCTTTACTTTACATATTTGCCTTACTATTTAAAGGCAGTTGTCTTTGGTTTTTTGGTCATGCCTAATGTTTATTTTATAAATTTCCATTACATGTGCTATAAAAGGTTTCTGATGGAGATTATAACTATAAACAACAAAAAAGAGAAATATCATTAATTTTAATACAAAATTAAATTATTAGAATAAACTTTCAAATATATGTTGACATCATTCAAAGAATTCGGGCATGATGCATGTAACCTTTATTGGTTCAAAAGCACAGAGTTTAGGTCAAGTTTCTTAAAGCAGCCAAATGTTTAAGAAGTGAAAAAAAACCATATAAAGTGATTTGTGAATAAAAATAGTGAATAAAAAATGAACAAGACTTGTCCAAAATAAAACATTCTGCAGAGTCTGTATCACACATACAAAGACAGAAAGACAGAGACAGAGAGAGACATAGAGAGGAAGAAAGAAACAAAACAAACAAACAGAGTGTCACTCAGTTGCTCTGGGTAGAGTGCCCTGTCATCATCGTAGCTCATAGCAACCTAAAACTCTTTGGGCTCAAGAGATCCTCATACCTCAACTTCCCAAGGAGCTGGGGCCATAGGTGTCTACCACAACTCGAGACTAATTTTTCTATTTTATTTTTCAGTAGAGATGGGGTCTCACTCTTGTTCAATCTGGTCTAAACTCCTGAGCTCAAGCAATCCGCCTTAGACTCCCAGAGTACTAGGATTACAGGAATGAGCCACCATGCCCAGACCATGCCAAGACTGTTAATAGTATTACACCATATATACTATGATAAAGAACTCTCTAACTATATATTATATAAAAATATATTTGTGTTATCTTTTTCTGTAAAGATCTTAAAGCAAAAATGTCAGCTAGCTTCTTGAAATGATGTAAATATGATTTACCCTCAACACAGAGATGTGATTTCTTACATTTTTATGAGTTCTATAAATCTTTGAATAAAAGCTCTAAAGGTGAACAGTGGTAATGGTTGAAGAATAATATGAATGTATTTAATGCCACTTAAGGATAGTTAAAATGGTAAATTTTATATGTATTTTACTACAGTAAAAAAAAAAAGTTAGTGTTCTGGAAATGGATGACAGTGATGGTTGTATAACAATGTAAAATAACTAAAATGGTAAATTTGATGAATATTTTACCATAATTTTAAGTAGGGTAAGTCTTTCAGTGATTAGTTTCAGTCTGAATTATTTTTAGAGCAAGTCAGAAAACAGATGCTAACAGGCTTCTGAATACTTTGTAAGTAAGTGAACCACCACTACAGCTAACCAGGACTCCTAAGCCGATCTCTGCCTAGCAAAGGTATTATTGCCCTTCAACTCACTGGCACTGCCTAAGTCTAGCAACCATATAGAATAGCTCATACTGCTTCCACAGTAGTAAGTGAGGAGCCCATTTAAAATACAGCACTTGAAGTCTAGGGCATGAGCATGTTGTAAATAGAACATACCTTAAATCTACTTTCCTTGTCACTAATAACAAGCACTTAACACCCTCAATCACATTTCCTTCTACCTGAATAGTGCCTCGTTTCATTATTTATCACTCTTGGCCCCGCTCCTTACAACTTTAATCTTCTCCCCTGGATCCTTCATCTCATTCTAAAATCAAATTAAGTCTCCTCATCATATTAAAATCTTCCCTGGACCTTCATACCCTGAAATTTCCTCCCAATTTCTCTCTTCCTTGCTGTCAAACACTTTAAATAGAGACTACTCAGTCTGCTTCTACCTCCTTACCTTCTATTTATTCCTTGAGCCCTCAGAAATTGAAGTCTGCCCCACCACTTGACTGATTACACTCCTGGAAGTTAACCATGATACTACCCAAACTAAAAACAAAAAAGAAGACAAACATTTGCGAAAGACCATCAATCACATCCTCCTTAAATCTCTTTTCTCCTCTGGCTGAAACTCTCATAATTCTTCTCTTACTCTCTGGCCTCTTTTTCACCATCTTCCTCCAACTATAGGTACTTCTTTTTCTGTCCTTCATCCTTTCCCTTTCTCAAAAATGAAACTTTTGAGAACTTCTCTTCCTGTAACTTTGTTAAACATCTTAAAATGCAGAACACCATCAGCATAGGAGGTACTAGAAGTCAGGTAGTTGGAGAACAATTCCACATACCCAAATAACTAAGCAGCTAGCACTAGAGGAATGCTCCCTACTACACACACATGTATCAGTGTTCAAGGTTAAGAAGACCACATTTGTATTTTTTGGCATGTGAAATACATTTTAAATGAAAAAAACATTTAGAATGTTTTCTTTTTAAAATGATTGTACTGCTAGAAGGAAGTATCTAGAAATCTGTTCATTATTAATTGCATGTTTTCTGATATGGTTAATTATTTAGGCTTGATGCAATCATTCAGCTGGTTAAAACTGCTTACTGATACAAAGTTAGAGATAGGATGTATAAATTGCAATGTAAACATCAGATTCTCAAGGCTAAAAAAAAAACAATTTCCTCCAACAGTTTTTAAAATCCTATGTAAAAATAATATTTCTAGAAAAGAAATAGAAAAACGAAATCCACAGAGAACTGATAATGCCATACCTTAATTAAAAACCTATCATCAGAATAAATTCTTAAAAAGCACAATTTATGATAATTAATGGATAATATGAGTATGAAAAATTAAAAGGACATTTTATATACTTTAGAATAATGACTAACAATGGCATCTTCACCTAAGTTGTTCTGCTTTGTCTTAAAGAAACTACTCACTTTCTTTGCCATAAAAGCAGACTGTATGTGAAATTATTTCATTTAAGCAATTCTTAAAATATTTTAGGACTCAAAAACATAAAGATATAAAGAAGTCATCAAGATACAGTGCTAAATAAAACACAAAATAATAAAACGATATAATCTCATGATTCAAAACAAAAACCAGTACAATGTACTCACGGGCATAGCAGACATACAAAGCAAACAAGACTATATATCAAAAAGTTAACTGTAAATCTCTAAGTATAAGTGATTTTTATCTTCTTCTCATACTTTGCTTTCTTCCTTTACATCCTTCTTCCTTTCTATAACAAACATACATTACATTTATAGAAGAGTTTCTTGGAAGAATAAACTCTATATATTCTGTTCAATTTTTGCCTTTCAATTTTGACAGAGTATTAAAGGACCATCTTCAAAAGCTGTGCAGTGAGACTTTTTAGCATTGTTCTGATGTACCTGATCCATCAACGAATCCTGTTAATACACTTCTCACTATTTTCACTGCTACTACAAAACCCATCAAATCACCATCATCTCTTGCTTGCTTTATGCAAAAGTCTCCTAACTGGTCCATGTGACTCTACCTTTATCACCCTTCTGGCTCTTCTCATGTTTCTCTTCTACTCAGAAATCCCTGGTAACTTCTCATTTCATTCAGAATTAAAGCCTAAGCATTGACTACAGCCTTTAAGCCTCTATGATTTGAACCAGAAGCCACCATACCCCCCCACACACACACACTTAACACCACTGAACTTGCAGTTAGTTGCCTCAACCTAGCATATTCTACACCCAGAGAACCTAATTTCCTTCAGATTTTTATTCAAGTATTTCCTTCTCAGTGAGACCTTCACTGGCAATCCAACACAATATATCCACCACTCCACCCCACCCTATCTCATTTCCCTGCTTTATTTTTTCCTACTGTAATACTTATTACTATCTAACAGACTAGATATTTATTTCTTTTCTACATTATCTCTCTCCCTCAGTAGAATATAAACTTGGTAAAAAGAAATGTCTCCCTTTTTTTACTGCTATATCCCTAGCACATAGTAGGTGCTTAGTGATTATCTGCTGAATGAGTAAACAAATTCCAGCAAAACCACAGGCTCAAAGCCACAGCTTTCCAGTCACTGTAAAAGTTAGCTCGCTGAATATTACCAAAGGACAACAGCTGACTTATTAGTATTCTTAAAATCAATACCTAAAAATGCCCTTACAGATGACTAGAAAACAAACAAGATGTACGTACACAACTCTGAGCATCTAGGATCAAAGGTACTCTTGAGCTCACATTGCTGTTATTGTTGATACTGTCTAAAATCATATTGTTGCCCTTCTAATTTTTCCATGAGAATATTCAATTCCAGCCAATGAGACTGGATATAAAACTTTCCTTATGTATAAACAAAAACTAGCTGAATTATCATACTACTATGCACCTGAGTATCCGTTATCTAAAAGACCTTGGGATCATTTATAAACATCAATCAATGCTATGCAAAAAGAGCTAAGAGGGGAAAAGCAATTAGATACTGTGAGAAAATGGAGGCAATCAGAAGAAATACAGTCTATGGTGGCAGTGACACAGCTAAGCAGGAGGTATGGATAATCTGGGTAAGTGCCATGGAAAAATAAATATCATGATTGGACTTGAGGCAAATGGAAACAGTTCAAATTGGCTTCATACAGTACCCTGTGGAACATATGATGTCCATATGTCATCATTAGCAACAAACTGAAACATGGAAAATAACAAAAGCCAATGCTATGATGGCTATAAGAACACACCCAATGCCAGCCTCTACCACAGCACAGCAGCTTAACTTACTATAGCTGCCAGGTATGCTGGCTAAGAAATCAGAAGAAATAAGAAAAGAAAGGAGAAAAGACCAACTATAAAATGGCCTCTTTCCCTACAGAAGAAAAAGTTGGGATCTATACTAAAAGTGGAATGTGTACACAATAAAGGCAGAAAAGTAAAGCACAAAATTTTTCCTGTAGACAGTTTGCAGAAGTAATCAGAATTAAAGAGGGTATCATTTTATCTTAAACTACAAATACTTTAAGATCCAGAAAACTAAATAAAATAAGAGAGAAACAGAATGGACTAACTTCCAAATAACTTCTAATAATAGATGTGATAAAAATCTATAATGTTTCATGTTAGTGTTAACAAAGGCTACCAAATTTCCTTCATATACTCTCTAACCCCCAAAGTGATTCATCCTTCCTTAATATATAATCATAGCTGATAGGCTTGGCCAGGTGCGGCAACTCACGCCTGTAATCCTAGCACTCTGGGAGGCCAAGGCCAGTGGGATCCCTGAACTCAGGATCCCTTTTGAGACCAGCCTAAGCAAGAATGAGACTCCTCTAAAATTAGCTGGGCATTGTGGTGAGTGCCTATAGTCCCAGCTACTCAGGAGGCTAAGGCAAGAGGATCACTTGAACCCAAGAGTTTGAGGTTGCTGTGAGCTATGACACCAGAGCACTCTTCCTAGGGCAACAAAGTGAGACTCTGTCTCAAAAAAAAAAAAATGGGTGATGCCTCTGGCTCAAAGCCCACATACCTGAGGTGGCAAGTTCAAACCCAGCCGCACCCAAAAAAGAAAACAAAAATAAAAACAAACATACAAAAAAACCAAAGTAGTTCTTAGGCAAGTGTGTCATGAAGGACCAATTAACACAGTAAAGTCAAAACTTATAAACTTATTTTTAAAAAATTATGAAAAGCAGTATTACTATCTTAGTGCCCATCTGTGGTCCCAACCTTTTCAACCAATCAAAACAAAGTATTCCCAGCCAGATGAACTACATAAAAATAATTTTAGTTCTAATTCAGAAACATATTAGTTGTCATTCACTCAAACTATATTATAATAAAATTCAGCAGTTAAAAATACATAACTATTTTATAGTAAATATCAATGTCATTCCTGTTTCAACCTGACTTCCCATTCCACCCCTAAGCCCCAAATTTGAAACCAACAATAATTTCTTGAGTAGCTACAGTGTGGTTAAGGAAAGGAAGCTATGCTTGTTTGTATGGAATCTGCCATTTCCTCCCTGCCAAAACACTTGTTTAAAAAGTCATGTAATATTTCTATTAAATTGTAAATGCAGTCGACAAGGAAATGGCCTACTGGCAGTATATTACCTTTGTGGCAGTGCCAACGGGCCTACAGCAAAATAGTGCACATGATAATTTCAACATGCATTCCCAAGTAACAAAATTGTGCTTTACATAAATACCACAGAACCTGAGCAAGATCCAGAAAAAGCAATGAAAATCTGCCCAAGCTTTCATGCTTGCCTATATCAATTGTATGTCATAACTAAAGCAAAATAGAAAGCATCTACATATGTTCAAGAAGCTTGTGAAGTTAGATCATATAACCCTGAGAAAACTATTGCAACTTAAATCTGTGTATTTCTTGTTAACCACTGTAACAACTCACTAATAAAAATGAAGAAAAAACATGGGTATCAAATGAACCAAAATGTACTAACTACATACAAGTCTTTAAAGATCATGAAGCAACTTATTAACAGGAACATATGTTCAGTGTAAGCCACAATTGTTATGTTATAATAAATTACTTCTTCCTTTGATAGCATTCATTTGATTACAGAATTCAAGAGATACACAAGCCTTCCAATTAAAATGGTGACCTTCAGTTTATAAGTTACTTACTGTAATGCTTACAAAATCACCTCTGATCATTTATTCCTTTTCATTACATAGCACAACTACATGTAATTATGCTATTTAAATGATCCCAGATGTAATGAATATGGTTCTATTCACAAAAAAGTTATATTTAAAGCTGTTAATATAATCAAATAATTAATCTGTAATTAATATAGTCTTCTATTAAGCTGAACAGCTGAAGACATCTATTGTCTAGGAATTTAACTAAAATGTATATTTGATTTGTAAATCAGGTATGTCTTACCTATCCTCATTTTTAAAAATATGTCTGCCAAGACATAATTTCAAAAGCCAAATTTGATGAAGACAGCATTTCCTCCAAAAATATTATGAATTTTTAATTGTTATACACATGAAATTACAGAGTTAACACCTGCCCTCGGCATACCTCCTTCCAACCTACACACACCTAGCTATTATCTTTATGTCTTCTAAAATAAATACTAGCTTAGGACTCTAGCACAAATGGTTACAATGACTGGTTTAAAATAAAACTTACTATGATCAATATCATAAGTCTACACACTTACGTTTAGGATACAAATCTTCAACAATGCTTAACAATTATATCCCCAACTAGCAAACCTAAGCTATTATAAACAGAGGTCAACACTAATGGTGTCCATTGGTGTTCTTTCTGATCCTTTAATAAGGAACAGAATCTAAAGGATCAAATAATAAGTAATATAAGTTACATTAATTTAAAATATAAATTTTAAGTAAACTATGCTAAGTATGGTTTAAACAGCAAGTTACAAGCAATGATAAACCTTTCAAGTTGTATTTGATTTAGCATTTAATTTCTTTCATTTTTTTAATTTTTACACTGTCATTCAAATTAGTAAGTATAATACTTATTATTGTAAAAAAGAAAAATTGGAGCTTAGTATATTTCAATATTAACACTATAGAATTATTTTTGTGATGGGAAAGGGACAATAACACATGTTCACCAAAAATACTTATTGGATGCGCTTATGTATAAATCACTGTGCCTGATTCAATTAGACACACAAAGAGGAAACATACTTGCATTTAAAAATTAGATCTAGGCTCACACTTGTAATCCCATCACTCTGGGAAGCCTAGGCAGTTAGTCTGTCTGAGCTCCAGAGTTTGAGTCAAGCCAGAGCAAGAGTAGCACCCCATTTCTACTAAAAATAGAAAAACTAGCCAGGTGGTGGACTCTTGTAGTCTCAGCTACGAGGGAAGGCTGAGGCAAGAGGATCCCTTGAGCCCAGGAAGTTTTACGTTGCTGTGAGCTAGGATGTCACAGCACTCTACCCACAGCACAAAGCGAGACTGTCTTAAAAAAAAAAAAAAAACACTTATATCTAGTAGGGAAAATAAGACTATGATAATATATAGTAACTTTAAAAATGCCATAAACAAAGTTACAGATCCAGCCTGAGAAAAAGCAATATCCCATCTCTACTACTAAAGAGGGAGAGAGGGAAGAAGGGAGGGAAAAAAAAGGTATAGATAAGGAGATAGGAGAATTCAAAGGAAGGAAAAAGGTATAGACAAGAAGAAGGGGAAAGGTGGAGGGAGGATGGGTAGAGGGAGAGTAATTGGTGGGACCACGTGGACCTACAGTGCATCTTACAAGGGTACATGTGAAATTTACTAGGTGTAGAATATAAATGTCTTAACACAATAACTAAGAAAATGCCGTGAAGGCTATGTTGACCAATTTGATGAAAGCATTTCAAATTGTATATAAAACCAGCACATTGTACCCCATGATTGCATTAATGTACATAGCTATGATTTAATAAAAAAAAAAAAAGGAAAAGGTATAGATAAGGTAATAGAAGAATTCAAAGAAAGAAAATATTTTTTAATCAGTGCAACAAGGAACTCTGCCAGTAAACAAACTTACCTAAAACTATACTTTCCGTAACTAAAAAAAAAAAAAAAAAAAATACATGGGATGAAGGGGGAAGATTATAGATATCATATACACATGATTCCAGATTAAAATGCAGAACTGTAATATGCTGTGATAAAGTAAACAGTAATGAAAACAATATCCTTAATATATAACAAGAAACTCTCTTGAGGGTCACTGATTTTAAGAGTCAGAAGTTTCGGGGCAGCGCCTGTGGCTCAGTGGGGTAGGGCGCTGGCCCCATATGCTGGAGGTGGTGGGTTCAACCCAGCCCTGGCCAAAAACTGAAAAAAAAAAAAAAAGAGTACGAAGTTTCCATCATTTTGGGTCTGTCTTCAAGGAGTCATTATTTTCATTTAATAAAAACTATGAACTATCTTACTAGAAAAATGAACATGTGCATAACATCAACATTTAAGTGTAATTTCATGTGGTCCACTGACTGAATTATCTGCCCAAGAAAAAACTCATTCCATCCTCTTATGAATCCTACTTTCTATCACTGGGCTAATACACAGTCCAGGTGAAAATGAAGTAGAAAATACGTTCAACATCATTGGAAAAGAGAGAAAATACATCTTTGTCCTTATGGGCTCATTATTTCTAAACTCTTTCCAGAAGAGGCTGCAGAAGTCATCTCAGCAGCCATACTCAGAAGTTTAAAAGCTTTCAGCAACCTACCCTGGCTGGCAATAAATTGACACTTAGCAATTTCAAACACAAGAACAGTAACTCTCTTGATACTTCTGTAATATTAAGTAAGATCGTAATACCGCCCATCTTAGTGGATGTGTTTCAACAAAGTTAGGGGATGAAAACAATCACTTGATCTTTCCCATAACCTGAAATTTCTTAAGTAACAAAGATAAATATTATTAAATAGGCACCTTCTATAAGAACTCTAATTTATAAGCTCAATATGAGACTTCAAAAGTAACTTTATAAAGCTACCTAGGATTTATATGATATTTAATATTTTATAAGTATTGCTTATATACATTATCTCTTTTGATCCTCACAAGTAACTCCATGAAGTAAATAGATGAGGATCCATTATAACTAATTCACAGATAACAAAACTAATTCAGGACGCACAAGTCTGAAATACCAGGTCATACTACTATGATGCAGCAACTACGGAAGCATTCCAGCATTGATAAAATTCAAATTTCTAAAGCCTGGTTCAGTCATAATTGCTCTACAAATAAATTCAAGTTACAAACCACTACTGGGTCAGATAACCAATTTAATGGATTTGAACTGCCTATTTATTTAAAGAAAAGAATGAAACAGAATAGAAGGGTGGCACTTGTGGCTCAAAAGGGTAGGGTGCCAGCCCCATATGCTGGAGGTGGAGGGTTCAAACCCAGCCCCAGGCAAAAAAAAAAAAAAGCAGAATAAAACTTCATCATTTCTTAAAAAAAAAAAAAAAAAGAAGCAGAATAGAAGAAGAAAATGCTGTGATATAACAGAAATCAGAGTGGATCATAAATAGTAAAAATAAGTATACTGTTTCATGCATATTTTGATTCACTTCTGTGCATGCACCCAAGCATAATGGGTCACAGTGTGAAATGTACTTTACACTGTAGATGAAAAAAGTCTGAAGTATAAATGCTTTCAATGAAAAAATTGATTTAAATTCTCTTCTAAGCTCTCCCACACAAACACAGAAAAAAGTTGAATTTGTCAGTATCCCATATTAAAACCTTTAAAAGGATGGATTATGGTGTAATTCCTTTTTGTTAAGTCTTACCCTAACCAATATCTAATGGAAGCATGTCTTCAAAAAAAGTACAATTCATATTCATGTAATGTGTATGTCAGGAGGAAAATGATGATTGCTACCTCGATAGTTACCAAACTAATCATGTTCACAGAACATCTGGCAACATGAACAGTATGGTTTGAATACAGACTAAGAGTAGGAATTCCTCTTCCTCTGTAAGCCTCAGAGGTGACCCCGGCAGGCTCAACCAAGAGAAGTTGAAAGCTGTTGATTCTGTTTTCTTTGCTTATTTATCTCTTTAAGAATAATAACAACTCTGGACAAAGTTGAAACTGTCACTGCAATAAACCTTAATCCCCAACTTAGGGGCTGGAATGCCTTTACTCCCAGGTTTATCAGGACCACACGGCAAAAGCACTCTTTCAAAAGAAGTAAAAAAACCTATGCTCTGGAAGTAGTACTGAAATTCTGACAATCCAATTTGTCCCATTCCCCTGGATCACTGGCTATCTCTAATCTGAAACTGGTTAATAGAACCAAGGTATTAACTAAAATAATCAGGCAAAAACATCAGGGAAAACCATTTTGTTTTAAGTATTTAAAATTATATATAAAACCAGCATATTGTACCCCATAAATGGGTTACTGTATGCAGCTATGATTTAATAAAAAATAAATAATTATAATAAAATTAAAAAATCAGGGAAAAGAGAGAGAAGAAAGTCAATAGAAAAAGAAAGAAAAGCACATGGAAAGAAAGCCAAAGGTGGGGAGGGGTCCGAGGTGTGAGTATGTGCCTACCCTCCCTGTCAGGGACAAAGAAAGCAAAGGTGGCTAAGGGAAAGACAGGGAGGGGCTATGAATAAGTTTAAGAGAGAAAAGCAAGTGATGTATGTAATGACAATATAATAAAAGTATTTTCTGTAGCCCTAGGATCCTATGTAATTTATATATACATACATACATAACTGAATAAAAGTTGTTATACTGTATAATCTTACATTGTGAATAACCCCTTTCTCTCAAATAAAACAGGAAGCTAAATAATTCTAACAACAGAATGTTAATTATCACTAGACTAGAATGTCCCCTTTGCTTACCATCACTTCCCAACTGGTGCATGATAAAGTGTGCACTAAATATTTGTAGAAGAAAATAAAAGAGGAACCAAAATAAAAGACTACTGAAAATAATCTAGATGACTTTTTTCTTTTTGAGACAGAGTCTTACCATGTCGCCCTTGGTAGAGTGCCATGGCATCACAGTTCACAGCAACTTCAAACTCTTAGGCTTAAGTGATTCTCTTGCCTCAGCCTCTCAGTAACTAGGACTACAGGCACAACTGTTGGCTATTTTGTTGTTGATGTTGTTGCTGTAGTTGTCATTGTTGTTTTAGCAGGCCCAGGCCGGGTTCGAACCCATCAGCCCCTGTGTATGTGGCTGTCGCCCCAATCACTGAGCTACAGGCACTGAGCCTCTCTAGATGACATTTAATATATCTCACCCAAACAATAAATGTAGGAGAGCAGATGCACTCTCAATTGGTCCCAAACTGAATTTCCCTGCCTCCACATTAAAATATATATTTCTTCCATTTTAACATTAATACTAAGTCAAAAATATTTTAAAATGCTAATTTACAACGATTAAATATTTACACCATTTCTTCAGAACACATTCACTACATAAAGCAAAGTACATATATATGAACAAACAAAAATAAACAGTTCTCTTGTTCATAGGCAACTGAGTCATTTACACATACACAAGACTGAAAACCATTCTGATTCAAAGACTATTTAAGATGCTTATTACAAAGGAAGAAATACAAAGAGACTTAGACTGAATATCATAATTGGGGTGGAAAAAGTGATAGAGGGGACAACTGAAAGGATAGTAAACAGAAGCAGTAAAAAAGTCAAAGGACTAGCAATGAGAAAAAGGCAGGTCAACACTAGAGAGAAGTCAGTCAAACAGCCCACAAAGGGCTTGGTGCCTGTAGCACAGTGGTTATGGTGTCAGCCACATACACAGAAGTTGGCAGGTTTGAACCAAGCCCAGCCCAGCTAAAACAACAATGACAACTACAACAACAATAAAAAAAAAAAATTAGCTTGGTGTTGTGGCAGGCGCCTGTAGTCCCCGCTACTTGGGAGACTGAGGCAAGAGAATCTCTTAAGCCCAAGAGTTTGAGGTTGCTGTGAGCTGTGACGCCACTCTACTAAGGGCAACACAGTGAAACTCAGTCTCAAAAAAAAAAAAAAAATGGACAAAGGACATGAATAGACATCTTCTTTTCCCAAAGAAGATGCACAAATATACGAAAAGCACATGAAAAGATGCTCAACATATCTTGTCATCAGGGAGACACATATCAAAACCACAGTGAAATACTTTACACACTCTGATGGCTACTATCAAAGGAAAAAACGGAAATAAAAAGTGCCAGCAAGGATGTGAAGGAATTGGAAATTTATATACTGCTGAGGAAAATAGTAAGGAGAATCCTCAAAATACTAAACACAGTCTGTATAATGAGGCAATTCTACTTTAGGAATATACCCGAAAGAACTAACAGTAGGGTCTCCAAGAAGATGATTATGTACCCATTTCATGGTAGCATTATTCATGACAGCCAAAAGGTGAAAGAAATCCATGTGTCCGTTAACAGATGAACAAAACGTGGTGTGTGTGTGTGTGTGTGTGTATGTGTGTGTGTGTGTGTATACAATGAAATATTCAATTATTGTTTAAAGGGAAGAAAATTCTACATATATTACAACATGGAAACAGGTTTTAAAAAATCCACACATAAAAAGACAAATATCGTATAATTCTGCTTGTGTAAGGTACTTAGAATAGCCAAACTCGGAGAGACAAAAAATAGAATAGTGACTACAATATACTGAGACAAGAGAACATGGAGAGTTACTGTTTGATGGTACAGAGTTTTAGTTTAGGATGGTAAAAAGTTTTCTGGAAATGGACAGTGATGATAATTGTACAACAGTGTAAATGTACTTTATGCCAATGAATTGTACATAGGACTTAAAAATGGTTAAAATGGAAAATGTTCTTACATATTAGTGATTCTTAATCTTAATTACTAATCTTAAAGATATGTATACATAGTATCATTTGAAAGAAGAGAATAGCTTATAGGGGTTGAATGGTGTCCCCACCCAAGAAGATATGTCCGTGTCCTAATCCCAGAAGCTCTAAATGTGGCCTTATTTATAAAAAAATAAAATAAAATGATCTTTGTAGATGTAGTAAGTGAAGGATCTTGAAAAGAAGAGAGCATCCTGGATCAAACTGAGTGGACCTTAAATCCAATGATAAGGGAAATTCAGAGAGAGAACTATGAGACAGACAACAAAGGTAAGACACTCAAAGAGAACGTAATCTCAAGGTGTAGACAGAGACTGGAGTGATGAAACTAAAGCTAATTTTTTTTTAACTATTGTATTTATTTAACTGACCAAAATTAATTTAGTGATTTCATATTTTGCTTTTTAAAATAAACTATGTTTTGATAAAAAATGGTTTCCCTTAACAATCTGAGCAGATTTACTTCCATTTGCCATTACTCATAAATTTTAATCTAACAGCTGGGTGTAAGTTTATATGCAGATTTTCATCCCTCTCAAGTTTAAAAGCTTTATATGTTTTAATGTGCCATTCATCATTGCTCTTTACTAGAAAGATGATTATTACTACCTACCATAGTGAAGATGAGGTTTGCATACACTACAAGTTTCTTACCAAAAAAAAAAGTTCTATTAAAACAAATTTAGTCTCCTTGCCATCAAATAAATCCAGTGTTTTTAAAAGCTCTTTTCACTAGAAAATTCCTCCCTAAATATCTATTTTTCAAGTACTTCTTATTCTGCCTCAGGAATGATGAAAGTATCAATCTTTGAAAAACTAATAAACTAAAGCATATAAAACAAATGTCCTCATCCTTAACACCTCCAAAGGGCTTATTCTCAATTAACTGCAGATTTCCAGTGTAATTTAATCACTTTCATTGTCTAATTTAGTGCCGTCTATAAATTTTTCACATCCCTAAGGCTGTGACACTCCAAATGTATGTCCTTAAAAAACCTTAATCAGAGACAAGCACAATATTAATTTGTGGCCATTAAGGAAGGAGCAACTCTATTCTAATTCACCCAACCTCATTACATCTCTTTTTGCCCCTAATTCTTGTAAGTCTAAGCAAGAATAGTTTTCAAGCAGGCCTGAATACTAGACATGGTAAAATACATGAGTCTGAGAAAACGACCAGGAACCCAAGTCCCAATTCACTCAGTCCAAAAGTCAACGCTGGTGTATTCCTATTATGTGTACCTAGTGGAGAGGGCCTGAACCCTGTGAGAACAGACAAAGGGAATTTCAGAAAGACTGGATAGGATACTCACTCACTCAGTCAATAGCAACAGTAGGTAGGTACCCCTCTGGATACGAACGGAGGCTAGGGAAGTATGCCTGTCATATCCTAACCTTGTCTCTAACTTTGTTCTAGATAGCCACTTACATGCAGTAAATTGTATAATATTCTTTACTTATATTAAAAGAACTAGCATTCTTTGCTCATCTTTATCCCACTGTGACAACTTTATAGATGCCTGGTTATCTCATTACCTTATATTGCTACAAAAAAAACTGGGTAGGAAACAAAACATAAAAAATTAAAATCTGCCAATTTGTATGAAAATGTAGAAATTTTCTATTATAAATAAAAATTATAATGATTAGATGATATGGTTTACACATTTCTTATTTTTGCTAGCCATTCCTCCACTTGCACAAAATTGGAATATAAATGCAAAGGATATTTCCTTGGTGGCTAATCAAAAATGTAGACCAGCTTGAGTTGGTATCTTAGTTCTGCCACTGACAAGTTGTGTCATCTTAATAAACAACATAATTCTTCAAAAATCAGATTTGTCCATTAAAATGGAACTTAAGATATTTCATATAGTTCTTACAATAAATAAAAAATTTTCATTAAAAAGAAAACTTCAATATTTCGCTCATTAATTTGCGTAATCTACCATCTTTCTCATGCTTTAGCTACCATTTTATCTGCTCTCTAACCTCACTGAAAAGAGATTTTCATTTAATTAATTTAGGGTAAAGCACAGGCTTCAGAATTTTTTTCAAAGCTCCCCAGATAACTGTTAAGCAGCAGAAGTGGAGAACAACAACAGTATTTGTTACCAATGAGAGTTTGAGCTTTCTATTAAAGATCTGAATTTTAGAAAAACCGTATTTGCTACATGATATTCACACCTTCCCAATAGTTGTAATTAAATAATCTGTAAGAATTCATAAATACAGCTTGGCACCCATAGCACAGTGGTTATGGTGCCAGCCACATACACTGAGGGTTCTAACCCAGCCTGGGCCAGCTAAAACAACAATGACAACTGCAACCAAAAAATAGCCAGGCGTTGTGGCAGGCGCCTGTAGTCCAGAATCACTTAAGCCCAAGAGTTTGAGGTTGCTGTGAGCTATGACACCACGACACTCTACTGAGGGCAACATAGTAAAACTCTGTCTCAAAAAAAAAAAAAAAAGAATTCATAAATACAAGAAGTTAAATAATATGGCATTTAAATAGAAGCTTAAAACTATATTGTACTTGAAAAAATTATATCGTATTTGGAAATGCATAAAGCAACACTTACTAAACTGTCCAAAGGATTATAGAGTCAAAAACTACCTATATATAAATTATGAAGAAAAAGATAAATACTTGGGTGGCAACTTTAAAGAAAGACTATATAGAAGAATAAAAATCTGAGTTGGGATGTGAAAAATGGGTAGGATTTAAACTGACAAACAAAAGTGAACAAGGCATCTTAGGAAGATAAAATAATACAATATTTTTATATGTCTTTAAGAAAAATACTATCTTCTGATATATTTTTACTATTTAATCATATATTAATTCAAATTCCCAAATAATATTTTAAGATACTTGAAGGCAGAGTCACATATTACAATTTCCTGCTATTTGCTAGAGAGATTATTAGCACAGTCAAATTTAGTATGCTGGACCACTTGGCTGGGAAAACAAGATTAACATAGGGAGGAAGCAGGATGCTAAAAATAATTATTATATTTTAATGTAATCCCTATGGCAAATCTTAGCTCTGGAACTTAGCTAAATTGCCTTGGATATTTAGTAAACCTTACTAATTCAAACTCAAATACATCAAGTTTGTGGATTACAAACATCCTAACTAAAAGCACCACAAATAACTAAGGATTGAGAAGAAATGAGAATTTATGTTCCTATTTTTAAGCTAACCTTGTTATTTTTCATAGTATTTTAAAATAAATAGTGCTATTTATATTTTTCGTGTCAACAAAAGACATTTATTTATACAAGGAAGGTGATACAAACTGTACACAATTACATTATTCAAAGAATTTTCTCTTCAAAGTGTTTCCATACAGCAAACAGATTTGTAAGTATTTTCAATATAGTACCTATTACCTATATTATTAAAATTTAACCCAGCACTATAGTAACAAATTTAATTCCATTTTATACCTCTTCAGATACTGTAGAGGTACTACATTATTTGCATTAGTGAAGATATTGCATTATTTTTCTTCCCATCTATTTACATCACATATTCCTCCAGTCACACTGATATTATCCTCTCTTTGCTACAAACAACACACACATACACTCTTTCCCCCTTCATTCCTATTATCTTCATTGATAGAAACTATAGCCACTAGGGGGCAATAAGTATACAAAGATAAATGTCCTTATCTATCATGAATTGGAATTCATAGTAACAAAATGAATCTATATCATCAAAAATCCTGAAACATAGGCATTAGATTTAAATACACAAAATATAAACTTCAAACTCATAAATTATCCCAGAAAAGAAGACAATAGAAGTGTATAATGGTGTTTGAAACAGGAATTCCATTTTCTCAGTAAGTAATAACTAAAAAAATAAGCCTAATTCCCTTATGGATACACAGCAATATTAGAAATTAGGATTTCTGGGCTGGGCACAGTGGCTCATTCCTCTAATCCCAGCACTTTGGGATGCCTAGATGGGAGGATCACTTAAGCCAGGAGTTTACTGAGACCCCACCTCTACAAAAATAAAAAATTAGCTGAGCATGGTGTCATGCACCTGTAGTCACATCTACTTGGGAAGCTGAGGCAGAAGGATCACTTGAGCCCAGGAGTTTGAGGTTACAATGTGCTATGACAGCACCACTGCCCTCATGCTCAGGCAACAGAGCCAGATCAATCTAAAAAAAAAAAAAGAAAGAAAGAAAGAAAGAAAAGAAAAAAAGAGAGAGAGAAAGAAAAAAGTATCAGAATTTATTAATATAATCCTCAGACCAAAGAAGATCCAGGAGAGAAACAAAAAATATAGAAAAGTATACATTTCAGAAAAAAGAAACAATAAGAATTGGTTTCTTCAAAGTCTTCCACTATCACATTGTGAAAATAAATTGAAGAAGAAAGAGTATTTACCAACTTTCTTCTACTGAAAAGCAAGGAAAAGTGTTAAAGGTATATTTTTGGAGGGAGGAAAGCAATGATCGCAGAGATAAACATATCCTTCAGTTCCTTTTTTCAAAATTAAGAATTTAGGGGAAAGAAGTTAACAGTCATTACTTTTTGACATATACTATGACTATTTTAAAACTGCAACACAAGATCAACATTTTTAGCAAACCATAATTTTCTTACCCTCATTGGATGTATATCAGCATAAGGAGGTTTTCCTTCAGCCATTTCTATAGAAGTTATACCAAGCGACCAGATGTCAGCCACACAGTTATATCCTATTTCTTGAATTACCTCAGGAGCCATCCAAAACGGAGTTCCTATCACAGTATTGCGTTTTGCCATTGTATCCTGTAGTAACATTACAGAGATATAAATACTACTACCAAAACACAATGGCAATCTGTATGCCAAATGTATTTATAAAAAAACAAGTTAAACCTTCCAACATCACAGATTATATCTGCAATTAACAATTTTGTTAAGATCCCAGTAACTTATAACACAAAATATTTTAAAATTTTGAATTCTAAAATAACCAAGAGTCCACAAATAACTTATCTCCATTATTATCATTAAGGACAATCATTAAAGATAGCACAATAAAAGCTAAGAAATGAACCAACACAGCTTCTTTTTTAGAACATACCTAAGTCATTCTCATGATAGGTAAGATCTATTTTCATATTCAATGTGCATAATACTCAAACTTAGCTTAATTATAGCTCCTCCACAAAAATAACAAAGTTATAAATTTCTTTCCATTTCCCCTCAAGAAATTATTAAAGGTTAGTCACAATCAAGTCAGAACAGGTAAGTTAGACGTGTTCCCAAAACTATTAAAGTTAACTTAAGTGAAGGATGAAAAATTACCTACAGGGTACAATGTACACTACTCAGTGTACCAGAAGCCTAGACTTCACCCCTATGCAATATATACATGTAACAAAATTCAGTTTGTACCCCTTAAATCTATTTTTTTTAATGTTTAATTTAAATTGAAAGGCACAGAATCAGTAGTGAGGCATAAATTTTATTAGAGAAGCAAAATCAAAAGAATAAATAAAATCAACTTACAGTTAATTGACCAGCTACTCCAAAATCTGCCAATTTTGCATGTCCTTCTGTATTGAGGAGAATATTTCCAGCTTTTATATCTCTGTGTATTTTTCTCATAAAGTGCAAATATTCTAGTCCTTTCAATGTAGATTTAAGAATGGTTGCGATTTCATCTTCTGTTAACTGGAAAGAAATATTTTAAAAACCACATGAAAATACCATGTTAGATAAACTCTTCAAAAGAGTAATGGTAACAAGTACGTCTTTCTAATAACCATGAAACCTCTAGGAAAAAGATAACGGAAAAATAATCCAGAAAATCTTCTTGTCCACAACATGCTTTGTCACTCTTATTTCACATTTTACTGATGAAATGATTAAATCTCTCTTATCTTTAAAATTATCAACATCATTACTAAAGCACAGAACATACTTCAAGAATTAGCCTGACCATATCTTCTAACACTAAAGTGGCACTATCACAGCTAAATTTTCAGAAAAAGTAAATTCATACACTTTTTCTTACAGGATTGAAGATAACATAGGAAAGAGTACCTGAAGATACCTTCATTTCTTGATGTATATGAAAACTAACAGCATTACAAAAAGGACAGGAAATGAGGACTGCTAGGAGTCTCCTGCATGAAGAAGTTATACCAATACCAGTCCTCCTGCTTGTAGCCAGGTCAGTCCTGGAATGCTGATCTAATACTGAGAATTCAAAAATTAAATTAGGAAAGCAGAAATTCAAGCAAAGGCTATCAGATGAAAGAAAAAGGAAAGGCTCGGCGCCTGTGGCTCAAGCGGCTAAGGCGCCAGCCA
>NW_003852399.1:27814835-27821009 GCF_000181295.1 Otolemur garnettii | reverse complement strand
AAAAAAAAAAAAAAAAAAAAGAAAGAAAAAGGAAAGAGGAGAAGGTCAAGGAGGAAAGGGATGAGAAAGGAAACATTTTTTACAGTTGCAGCAGTACAGCCACTGCTATGCACTAAGAGTTTTACATACATTTTCTCATCTACCCTTCTAACAATATTAAGAAAGAAAAATTTGGTCTTCTTCCTATCTTTCTGTCAAAATAGCTCCTAAAACAAAATTTGCTCAGTGATAGAAGTGAAAGGGATCATATTTTGTCATTCATTATAAGCCAATAAATAAATAAAAATTTAGGGGCAGCCCCAGTGGCTCAAAGGAATAGGGTGCTGGCCCATATACCAGACGTGGTGGGTTCAAACCCAGTTCCAGACAAAAACTGCAAAAAAAAAAAAAAATTAAAAAATTGAAATAAAGCAAATTTTCAAAACTAAATAAAATAAAATAAATAAGCTGCTTTCATAAGTCCCACACCAGAATCTATGCTGATGGCATGACTCTTTCTGGTCCCCTACATCAGGATTAAGGCTGGTTGCCAGAGGAACCAACCACATAATTAGAAGTTTGAAAATTTCAGCCCCATCCCCCTGATCTGTGGGGAGGAGAGAATGCCTAGACTCAAATTAAGTTAATCACCAATGTCTAAAGACTTGATCTATCATGCCTACATAATGGAAATGGCAATAAAACCCTTAAACAATAAGGACTGCTCTCACAGAGCTTACAGTCTACCTACAGGTAAAAGGATAATTAATATTCAATGATAATTTCATAGAAAACAAGATAGCACATGAAAATGTCAGTGACAATTGCTGTGAGCACAATAGAAAACTCTTGATAGACAGGGACTGAGAAGCTACATTAGATTAGATATCCAAGGAGACCTAAGAGCTTTTACTGAGGTCTAAATGATATGAGGAAGTCAACCATATAAATGGCTATTTTGTGCAATAAGATTACAGCATTACACAAAAGTAAAAGGGGAGAAGGATAAAATCATCTTGAGAGTCATTAAAAATGGCTGACTAGAAGGCACAGGATATTTGACTCTTCCACAAAGACAAATCAAAAGATTAAGTAGATAACCACACTTCAAATAGAGCTTCTAACAGAGAATGCAGGAATTCAACAAAGAAGGCACCAAAGGAAAGAAAGGTAAGGTGGACAGCCCAGCAGAGATTGGATGAGAGGCTCCTCAGTGCAAGGAAAGGGTTAGTGAGAGATTTCTCCAGCTGTCCATATCTTCACCTCAGACACCTATAATCCCATCCACTCAAAACCTAAGACTGACACATTGAGCTCCCTGAAGTCTACTCGATGACATAACTTCAAGGAAGCTCATGCTGGGCCCTATGTACATCCCAAGTTGCAGAAAGCTTCACCACAGTGCCTCTATGAGAGCCCAGCCTCCACCAGACCCCATTGTGCCCCAGAGACCAATAGCCCCTGCATCTCCAAATCCCTAGTGCCCCATGAACATCTTCCCATGTCCACCCAAAATGCTACAGTGGCAAGATGCCAGTTGAATCCATCAGAGTGAAAAGGTCTCCAGCACTCAAGCCCACGTAGTCTCCTCTATACAGCTCACCACACCAAAAAGGGCTGCCCCCCAGACAAAGGGAGCCAAAGCACAGAGCCTGAAAACCACCTGCCTGGAGTAGATACCACAAATACCTATCCTGAACCCTCCAGCAACAGAGCCACAGCACACAGGCAGATGCCCAGGGAAAGACCTCTCTGGCCCACTGTCCCCACTGCTGCTGCCACCCAAGCACATCACCCAGGGCCTAGGAATCACCTAAACCTGCTCAATATAGCCTGTGTATCATCGGGGTCCTGAGGACAGGCCTACCAGCCTGGTACCACCTGGGCTAAGTCCCCAAACATGTTACCCAGAGACCCAGGAATATTCTCACGCTGTCAGTCATCCCAGAAACACATACAAACCATAAGGTGACCTGGTAATGGCCTCAGAATGCCTGCTGCCACCCTACAACACCTTGGGGCAGGGGTCCTCAAACTTTTTAAACAGGGGGCCAGTTCACTTTCCCTCAGACTGTTGGAGGGCCGGACTGAGGGCCCCGGGACAAGTTGGCTTCTAAGCAGGACAAACAGCGGCGGCAAAAACACCCAGTGGATAAATGTCCTAGGTGGGCCGCATGTGGCCCACGGGCTGTAGTTTGAGGACACCTGCCTTGGGGAATTACAGTGCCTTGCCCACCACAGCCTACACCCATGCACACCATTATGGATCACGTGAGATCAAATGTGCCCCACCTGGTTTTACCCTCCCAGTGCCCTAACAAACCACCTGAGGGCCTGATGATTACCCTGCCACATCAGTCACCCTGGGCATACATCCACATTACCAAGTAGCCTAACAATAGGCCCAGAGAACCTACTGCCAGTGTCCAAGCACACCACTTTGAGGCCTAGGGATCTTCCTCCCTCCCACACATCCAATCACTACCACTGGCAACTGGACACTCTTCCTGGGGGCCTGAGGATAGTCCTACACAGACTGCCATCATGACCACAGCTGGAACACACCAGCACATAGTCCTAGCACAGTGAGGGCTGGCCAGCCCAGGCTATCACAACAATTACTAACACCAGTGAAAGCCTCCTGGAAGCCTGAGGGTTGTCCCACCACCATGACTACTACCACTGCCCATAGCATGCACATTGTTCAGAGACCTGAGGATCTGTTCATCCATTCAGCCCAACACTGTCACACTTGGCACCCAAGCAAGCTGCCCATAGGCCCAAGAATCAACCTACCTGGATGTGTTAACATTGGTGACCATGTATGCCACCCAGAGTCTCAAGAACAGGCATGTTCAGAACATCATTACCAACACTGGAGCCAAAGAATGGGCCCACCAGTGTACTGTCCCCAGAAAACCTCACCACAGTCTCCACTAACAGCCACAATCTAAACCAGCAAGGAAATCACAAATATCAATGATTGTGTTTATAGGTGAAGAAATTATACAGAGATTACATTACTACACGTATATAGAATCAAAATGAAAATGCCCTTACCAACTAATATTATATTACACAAGGTAATATAATACCGCTAAAAGAACACAGTAATTCCCAAAAACAGAAATGAATGAAAAAGAAGTCAAAATAATAATATTAAATAAGCTTGGGGAGATACAAGAGAACACAGAACAATAAAAAGAAATTGAAAAAATTCAGGGTATGAATGTGAAATTCACCCAAGAGATATAAAAAAGAACCAAAGGAATCCTAGAACTAAAAAATTCAATGAATGAAACAAAAACTACAATCAATAGCTCAACAAGAGATCAAGCAGAAGAAAGAATTTCAGAATTTAAACAAAGATCATTTGAAATAACTACCATTTACAAAAAAGGGAGGGGAATAAAAACTAAAAAGGGAAGCCCATAGGACAAAGATCCTATAAAGCAACCAAATATTATAATTTTGGGTGTCCTAGAAGATGAAGAAAAGTTTAAAAAGACAGAAAACCTGGGCGGTGCCTGTGGGTCAATGGGTAGCACTCCAGCCCTATATACTGAAGGTGGCGGGTTCAAACCCGGCCACAGCCAAACTGCAACAACAACAACAACAACAAATAGTCAAGTGTTGTGGCAGGCACCTATAGTTCCAGCTACTTGGGAGGCTGCAGCAAGAGATTCACCTAAGCCCAGGAGTTGGAGGTTGCTGTCGTGACACCACGGCACTATATCAAGGGCAATAAACTGAGAGTCTGTCTCTAAAAAAAAGACAGAAAACCTACCAAATAATAGCTGAAAACTTCTAAAGTCTATCAAAAAGTTTAGACATCCAGATATAGGAAGCTCAGAGATCCTCCAAAGATACAACCCCAAAAGGTCTTCTCCCTAGCACATTATAGACAGACAGTCAAAAGTCAAAGTCAAAGACAAAGACATATCTCTAAAACACAGCAAGAAGTGTCTGGTAATACCATCAGACTACCAGTGGATTTCTCAGCAGAAATGTATGGCTCAGGGAAAAAACAGCAACTTTATCTCATCAAAAATAAAGGAGAAATAACTTTCCAGACAAACAAAAACTAAGTGAATTCAACAACATTAAACCAGCCCTCTAAGACACAATTAAGGGAGTCTTACACATGGAAATGAAAGAATAATATCTACCATCACATAAACACATGAAAATATAAAACTATCTGAGATAGAAAACACAAATGAGTAATGAAAAGGACTCAAACCTAGGCTCTATGAATCACACCTATAATCCTCTGGGAAGCAGAGGCAGGAGGACTGCTTGAGGCCAGGAGAAAGACAACACTGAGCAAAAGCAAGACCCCATCTCTACCAAAAACAGAAAAATCAGCCAGGCATGGTGGCATGTGCCTTTAGACCAGAGGTTCTCAACCTATGGGTTGCAACCCCTTTGGACTGTATTAAAGGCTTGCGACATTAGGAATGTTGAGAACCACTGCTTTAGACCCAGCTACTCAGGAAGCTGAGCCAAGATGATCACTTGAGCCTAGGAGTTTGAGGCTGCTGAGAGTAATGATGATGCCAATCCACTCCTAGCCCAGAAACCTTAATGAACCCCTGTCTCCAAAACACCAACAAACAAAAAACCAGCAAGGACTCAAATGCTACCAACTACAGAAAACCACCAACTCATAAAGATAAACATTAAGAGTAAAAGCAAAGAACAAAAGAAAACGATTAACAAAATAATATGATAGAGTAAGTTCTTACATATAAATAATAACTTGAATATAAACAGATTACATTTTCCACTTAGAATATATATCCTGGATAAATGGATAAAAAACATGAACCAACTATATGTCACCTACTCACTTCACCTATAAAGATGCACAAAGACAAGAGGCAGCTACTACGATGGAAGTGGTCCTCATGAGTGCCAGCACAAGACCACCATCTTTGCAGACAGCAAGGAGTCAAGCACTGTGCTTGAGCTAAAGCACTTGTCAAGAGAATCCTCAAGTGCTGCCCAAGGAGCAGCAGCTGTACAAGGACAACCAGCTCCTGGATGATGGCAAGTCACTAGATTCAGTGTGGCTTCACCAGCCAAACAGCACAACCATTAGCCCCAACCACAGTAGGGCTGGCCTTCACAGTAGATGATGGCTTTAAGGCCCTTCTCCAGCATTCCAGAGGTGCCACACGTGATGAAGCCCCAGGACCCCAGAAGCAGTGTCAATGAAAAAGCTATACAATGAGGGCCCCAAGCATACCCCGAAAAGACCCAATAAAAATTTAAAGGACACATACAGATTGACAGGGATGGAAAAAATATTTGATGCAAACAGAAACCAAAAATGAACACAAATAACTAAACATACATCAGATAAAACAAACTCAAAAACAGTAAAAAGAAACAAAGAAAGTCATTATATAATGATAAAGGGATCAATTCAACAAGAAGATGAAATAGTTCTAAATAGATATGCACCTAACACTGGTGCCCCCAGATATAGAAAGGAAACATTAAATCTAAAGGAAAAAATAAGACTTTAGTCCAATAATAATTGGGGGACTTCAAAATACCACTCAGCACCGGACAGATCTTCTAAACAGAAAATCAACTAGGAAATAATGGATTTAAACTGTACTTCTGATCAAATGTACCTAACAGACACTTAAAAAACATATCATCCAACAGATGCAGAATACAAATTCTTCTCATCAGCATCTGGAACATTATCTAGGATACACAACATATTAGAACAAAAAAAAGTATCAACAAATTTTTTTTTTAAAACTGAAACAGTGTCTTCTCAGACCACAGTAAGAACTAGGAATCAATAAAAAAAGAAACTTTGGAAACTGTACCAATACATAAAAATTAAACAACATACTTTGAACAATCACGGGGTCAATGAAGAAATTTAGAAGGAAATCAAAAAATGTCTTGAAATACACGAAAATGAAATCACAACATGCTAATATCTATGGGATACAACAAAAGCAGTGCTAAAAAGAAAAATTTATAGCCAATAAATGCCTACATCAAAAAAGCAGAAAGTTTCAAACTGACATACCTCAAGAAAAACAAGAGCAAACCAAACCCAAACAAAACAAACTATAGTTTTAAAAAGCAGAAGAAAAGAAATAATAAAAATCAGACCAAAACAAAATCAAAATGGAGACTAGAAAACATATTTAAAAAAAAAAAAAA
>NW_003852399.1:27769956-27814736 GCF_000181295.1 Otolemur garnettii | reverse complement strand
AAAAAAAAAAACAGGTGGCGCCTGTGGCTCAGTGAGTGCAGCACCAGCCCCATATACCCAGGGTAGCTGGTTAAAACCTGGTACTGGCCAAACTGCAACAAAAAAATAGCCAGGTGTTGTGGCAAGTGCCTGTAGTCCCAGCTACTTGAGAGGCTGAGGCAAACGAACTGCCTAAAGCCCAGGAGTTAGAAGTTGCTGTGAGCTGTGAAGGCGATAAAGTGATAAAGTTCTATTTCTTAATGATTTAGTCTTTTGTATGTGTCCAGGAATTTATCCATTTCCTCTAGTTTCTCGAATTGTTAGTGTGTAGTTGTTTGCAATAGTCTGTGGTATCAATTGTAATTTCTTTTTTTGTTTGTTTCTAATTTTGTTTATTTGGGTCTTCTCTCTTTTTTCACAGCTATTCTTGTTGTGGCTTATCAGTTTCACTTATCTTTAAAAGGAAAAATCTTTTTTTTTTTGAGACAGAATCTTAAGCTGTCACCCAGCATAGAGTGCCATGGCATCATAGCTCACAGCAACTTTGAACTCTTGGGCTCAAGTGATCTTCTTGCCTTAGTTTTTCTGTTTTTAGTAGAGACAGGGTCTCGCTTTTGCTGAGGGTGGTCCCGAACTCATGAGCTCAAGCAATCCACCCACCTCACCCTCCCAGAGTCCTGGGATTACAGGCGTAAATCAAACAATATACCATCATCATAACAGAATAAAGGAAATCACATAATCATCTCAATTAGTAATCTTTAGGCATCTGATTAAATTTAACATGCTTTCATACTAAAAACCCACAACAACTTAGGAATAGAAACTAACCATCTCAACATAATAAAAGCCATGTACAAAAATACCAAAGCAAACATCATATTCAACAGTGGAAGACTGAAATCTTTTCCTTGAAGATACTACTTTTCCCATGTCTATGCAAAATAATACTGGAATCTCTAACCAGAGCAATTAGAAAAGAAAAATAAATAAAAGGTACTCAAAACTAGAAAGAAGGAAAATTATCTCTGTTTATAGATAATATGATCATATATGAAGAAAACACTAAGGATTACACACACACAAACACAGAAAAACAGAATAAGTAAATTCAACAAAGTAGCAGGATACAAGTCAACATACAAAAATGTGATGCATTTCTACACACTAACAATGAGCAAACTGAAAGTGAAACTAACAAAAACAATTCCATTTATAATAGCATCAAAAGAATAAAATACTAAGGAATTAATCTAGAAGGTAAAAGACTTGTACAATGAAAACTGCAAAATGTTGCTGAAAGAAATTTAAGAATTTCTTTAATAATAAATGGAAATCCACCCTACATTCACAGATAGGAAGACTTAATATTGTTAAGATTTCCATGCTATCCAAAGAAATCTATTGATTCAATGGAATCCCTATCAAAATCCCTTTTTTTTTTTTTTTTTGAGACAGAGTCTCACTTATTGACCCTCAGTAGTGCTGTGACGTCACAGCTCACAGCAACCTCCAACTCCTTGGGCTTCGACGATTCTCTTGCCTCAGCCTCCCAAGTAGCTGGGACTACAGGCGCCTGCCACAAGGCCCAGCTATTTTTTTGTTGTTGTTGCAGTTTGGCCAGGGCTGAGTTTGAACCCGCCACCCTCGGTATATGGGGCCAGCGCCTTACCTACTGAGCCACAGGCGCTGCCCCCAAATCTCAATTATTATTGCAGAAATAGAAAAACTCATCCTAAAATTCTTATGAAATCTCAAGAGATTCCAAACAGACAAAATAATCTTGAAATAGAAGAACAAAGCTAGAGAACTTATACTTTCTGACTTGAAAACTTATTACAAAGCTATAGCAATCAAAATAATGTGGTGTTGGCATAAAGACATAGATGACTAGAACAGAACAGAGTGCCCCAAAACAACCCTTAAATATTTAATAATAAAATGATTTTCAACAGAAGTGTCCAAGACTGTTCAACAGAGAAGGTAGAGTCTTTTCAACAAATAGTTCTGGGAAAACTATTGTTTTAGTTTTATAAGAGAAAGAATTAAAGAGATAGAGAGTGCTAAAAAATGCACAACATTATCAATGTATTTAATACCAATGTGCTATACACTTAAAAATGGTTAAAACATGGTAACTTTTGTCATTGTATTACATGACAATAAAAATAAAACTAATGGGGAAAACAAACCATGATTTAAAGAAAAAGTTTACCACATTTGAGTTAAACAAAGAAGGCTAACATTTAGTGAGCACAGAGGAGACTAGTTCTAGATGAAGTGTGAGAGACAAGCAAGAGCCAAATCACATAAGGCTAGGTTTTACTAGCCTTGAATAAGGAGTCAGGATTATTTGAAAATTCTAGCATTTCTTAAGAATCTATTCTCAGGTTGGGCACTGTTGCTCCCAGCTGTAATCCTTGCACCCTGGGAGGCTAAGACTGATGGATTGCCTCAGCTCATAGGTTCAAGACCAGCCTGAGCAAGAGTGAGTGAGACCTCATCTCTAAAACATGCCTGGGTGTTGTGGCAGGCGCCTGTAGTCCCCGCTACTCAGGAGTCTGAGGCAAGAGAATTGCCTGAGACCAGGAGTTTGAGGTTGCTGTGAGCTATGACACCAAGAACTTTACAGAGGGCAACAAAGTAAGACTCTTTCTCAAAAAAAAAAAAAAAAAATCTATTCTCTACCTCAGATCAAATAGTCTTGACAGTCCACAGAAAGCAAACACTGTGCTCTAAAGCTGCACTGGCCAATAAAGTAGCCCCTTACCACCCATAGCTCCTAAGCATTTGAATTGTGGGTATTCTAAACTGAGATAAGCTATAAATTTTGCTACTAAGCATTTCACTCATGGGAATTATAAATTGAGATATGCTGTAAATGTAAATATATACCAAAGATCAAGGCTTAGTATAAAAAGTAGGAATATAAGATATCTTAATATATATATTGATTATCCACTTAACATTTCACATATTAATATTTATATTAAAGATGACTAATATTAAATATAGTATATTATAAATTGTTATTATGCAATATAATATATAATTACTTCATATTATACATAAAATATTATTATAAAAATTAATTTTACCTTTTTTTTAAATTTCAAATTAATATAAGGGTACAAATTTTTAGGTTACATTGTTTTCAGTTCTAAGGTAAAGTTCAAGTTGTAGTTGAGCCCTTTACCCAGGGAGTGTGCTGAACCCCCTCACATTGTGCACACTAGTTGAGGTCCCACCAATCACCCTCCCTCCTCCCTTTTACCCACTCCCCCCACCCAACTAGACTATATTTGTTTTAATGTGGCTACTAGAAAATTTAAAATTACATGTAGGTCGTGTTATGTTTCTTTTGGACAGCACTGCATTAGAAAATGCCACATGAGCAGAGATCTTTGTTTTGTTCATTGATGTATTCACAATGCTTGGAACCAAGCCTGGCATAGTTAGCACTCAGTAAATAATGATCAAATGGGTACAGACCTGTTGATACAAAAAGAAAGATGATACCCTCATTTGATGTTCCCAGTCTTTCTAAATTAATGGCGGGAAGCCAAGGACGGAGGCGGGGAGGATAAGAGTGCTATTTAGGGCCACCACACTGCACAACTGCAGAAGATGTGCAAGATGTGCTATCATATGTGCCTCAGTTTTCTCATCTGTCCTCATTTTCCACTCTTATGTTACCAGTCCATAACATTGTTGCCTTGTTTAATTACTTCAGTGCTGATCTTTTCAGTTACCTAGAGTTCAATTTTTATCCTCTTTATATTCCACTATTTCCAACAATAAGTCACTAACCCTCCATAAATTCTTTATTAGTTTTGCTCCTGTAGCTTATATTTCAGAGCTATACTAGAGAAAGTTTAGAAACAAACAGACTTTAGGGTCTCAAGATCTTTCTGATTTCGATGTCATAAAGCCAGAGGGCAAATCCACAGTGAAACTAAAGGAAGATGTGTCAGAGATACTATACAGATCCAAGGATTATCTATCTTTGCTTAATGATTTGAAGGATTCATTCTAACTCCATGATTCTATTAATATATTAATGAAATTATCTTCATGTAGAAGATCTACTTTTTTTTTTTTTTTGAGACAGAGCCTCAAGCTGTCCCCCTGGGTAGAGTGCTGTGGCATCACAGCTCACAGCAACCTCCAACTCCTGGGCTCAAGAGAGTCTCCTGCCTCTGCCTCCCAAGTAGCTGGGACCACAGGCGCCCGCCACAACGCCCAGCTAGAAGATCTACTATTAAATAAAATTCTTAGTTATTTGAATATCAATGTATTTGTTCATTCAACAAATACCTACTTGACTGGCTCTACAATGCTGATACTGTTCAAGGTGTTATGTCAGCAATGAGGAAACTTACAGTCCCAGTCTTTAAGAAGCTTACAAGAGTACCTGAGGGAATGGATTTGGCTCTGAGCTGTTAAAGAGGAAGAGGGCTTTTTGCCCTTTGGTAATAAATCCCTCCCCTTACTTCAGGGAGTCAGTGTCCTCTTATTTACTTCATATCCTTCCCTAACCAAAAAATGATGTAAATGTAATCATTCATTCTAGTACATGAATAGGGTTTAACATTATTTTAACAACTCATTTGAATATTATGGCTCAAAAGCACTATACCTGCTTTAAGCCTTTTAATTTCAATTATGAAATAAATGATTTTATCTCTCAATAAAATCATTTTAAACAATAAAAAAACAAGCATAAAAATATTTTCAAGAACATAGAGGCATACTGTCGTCTTAAATTGCTGTATTAATTTATAGTTTATAGACAGTATTTTCTGTAATTTCACAACTACTCAAGCAACAACACGTATCATTATCAATTTTTAGAGATGAGGAAATAAATTCAAGAGAAATTAAGTGGCCTACCAAATGTCATACAACTACTGAGTGGCAAAGCTCTGATGTCATATACAGTCAACACTCATTCTATTACACCACCACCAAATGTTGCAAACATCAATGTATGAATTGGTCTTAACAAAGAAAAATAGACGCTGGGTAGGGTACCTCCCACCTATAATCCTAGCACTTTGGGAAGCCGAGGCAAGAGGACTGCTTGAGCTCAGGAGTTTGAGACCAGCCTGAGCAAGGACTGAGACTCCTCTCTCTATAAAAACACACAGAAACTAGCCAGGCATGGTGATGGATGCCTGTAGTCCCAGCTACTCGGGAGGATGAGGCAAGAGAACTGCTTGAGCACAGGAGTTTGAGGTTGCTATGAACTATAATGATGCCATGGCACTCTACCCAGGGCCACAGAATGAGACTGTCTTTAAAAAAAAAAAAAGGTCAGGAGCCATGGCTCATGCCTATAATCCCAACACTCTGGGAGGCTGAGGCAGGTCAATTGCTTAAGCTCAGGAGTTCAAGGCCAGCATGAGAAAGACCTAGACCTTGTCTCTAAAAATAGCCAGGCACTGTGGCAGGCACCTGTAGTCCTAGTTACTCAGGAGGCTGAGGCAAGAGAATCACTTGAGCCCAAGAGTTTGAGATTGCTGTGAGCTATGACGCCATGGTACTCTACCGAGGGTGACAAAATAAGACTCTGTCTCCAAAAAAAAGATAGATAGATAGGGATATGGGTATGAGGGGGGTGAGGGTGTGTGTTATAAAATAACAGCCTCGAGGCTTTTTTCCAAGGGAAATATTCAAAATATTTGACAATCAGTAAAGCAAATATCTAATCAAATTAATTGTCAGCTATAATTACAACCAATCAGAATAGCTACCAGTCTTTATCAACTGTAAAAACAGATACCAATCATAAATAAGCAGTAAAATTATCAGCCCTAAATATCAGGAAGAATGCCTGCCCCACCTCAGCATTCCAATTTAAATTACTTTTAAATGATATGCCAGCCAATTAAAACTACTGTATCTATTAATGAATCCTTCAAGTAAGCACACTTATCAAGCCTAAAAAATAACCCTTAGTATATTATTGATGGCTCTGTGAGTGTTTTATTGAAAACACATGCTTAATGCCACTGAAACAAATATATTGATCAATGATTTAACATTTTAAAAATATTTAAATAAAAAAGAAGAAAATCAAAGTGAAGTTCAAATCATTAGGAAGAATAATTTCTATTCGAAAAAAGCAAATGTGAGAATTTCTTAGCTTTGTCTACATAAAACCTGTAAGCTAGAAAACTTAGAAAAATGGTAATGGCAAATATAGTAAGACATTAATATAAGAATTACTTAAAACATGAAGAGCTCCCATAAATCCTTCAGAAAAACAATAAAAGCCCAATAAACAAGCCACAGAAATGAATATGCAATTCACAAAACTAAAAAAGAGCTTATTAATACACATGGAAACTATTAAACTGTACTAATTACCAAAAAGGGGACAAATTAAAACAATGAGGTATAAATTACATAATTATCCCATATGGGTCACAATGTTGCTGAGAATAAAAGCACATCTGCCCAACTTCACATTTAAAACCACGTGTATACGTAATCTAAGAATTCATAAATATGGCTCGGCACCTGTGGCTCAAGCAGCTAAGGCGCCAGCCACATACACCTAAGGTGGCGGGTTCGAATCCCCAGCCCGGGCCTGCCAAACAACGATGGCTGCAACCAAAAAATGGCCAGGCGTTGTGGCAGGCGCCTGTAGTCCCAGCTACTTGGGAGGCTGAGGCAGGAGACTCGCTTGAGCCCAGGAGTTGGAGATTCTGTGAGTGTGATGCCATGGCACTCTACCCAGGGGGATAGCTTGAGGCTCCGTCTCAAAAAAAAAAAAAAAAAAAAAAGAATTCATAAATATTTTTCAAAAGCATTAAATAACATTCATTCACTAAAAGCTCATTTACTGAGCACCTATTCTGTGTTAGTAATTTTTTAAATCTCTAGTCTAACTTTATGGGATACTAATCTAGCAGGAAAGACAGACTTATAAACTCCCAAACTATCATTAAAAGCACTTCCAAACTAAAATGGAACCACAAGGGAATGTATTTAATTACAGAAGGAAAGAGAAAGTGACATTAAGATTAAGCTTTGAATAAGAAAAGTAGTTCACTATCCAGAGAAAGGAAAAACTACCAATAAAATAACTAAAATAATGAACTAAAGAATAGAAATATAATACTATAGTTATGAAATGGAACTCTGAGATCAAGTAAGACCCACTTTTCTTTCTTCCATTAAGATAAGAAGAATGGTGAAAGGAGGCCAAATTTCAGTTGCACCAAAATGTAGATATATCTCAGGATAATGAAGAGATAAATGTATACCTGGTCTCTTTTAAATATCATTGGTATCAAATGAATTTCAGAAAAAAAATACTATATATCAAGATTTAAGCTACTCTGCAAGTACTGTGTGTCATTAATGAAGAAAAGGCACAGCAGATAGGAATATGTGTTTATTCAGTAAACTCTATATAGCAGGCCCTGAATTAGATGTCTTTCATGTTTTTTAGACACACATTGACCATTTCGTTACTAAAAATTAAAAAGTTGACAGTTATTTTGCTAGGTGCAGTTTTTGTTTACAAATAATCTCTAGATGTTTTAACAAATTTCATTTACATATAAACACAACCAATTACCAAAAGCAGTTAAATTTTTATTTGGCAACAGAGAAAACCACATCTCATAATAATATAAAATTTAAAATTATAACTTTTTCCTTTCTAGAAGACTTTTCATCAATGTGGATGAGCCCACACCCAACTATTTCAAACTGGTTAGGTTTATACTGAAAGTACTAAGGGAAAAAAATGCAGAGAGGATCTACTTCCGACAGAAGAATTAAGAATTCAGTTGGAATTCAGTCTTCATTTTTACATGGAAAAGTCTTTTCTGGTTTTTTGTTGTTTTTGTTGCTGTTGTCAAAGAGACAGTCTCACTCTGTCACCCAGGATGGGCCAGGACTACAGGCACAAGCCACTGTGCCTAGCTAATTTTTTTATTGTTGTTTTTTACAGACAGGGTCTGACTATGCAGCCCAGGCTCATCTTGAATCCTGGCCTCACATAATCCCCCAGCCTTGGCTTCCCAAGGTGCTGGGACTATAGGAGTGAGCTACAATGGCTGGCCCTAAAAGGGAAGTCTTAGATCCATTCTCAAATCACATCTAATCCTTCTTTTAGTGGTATCTGTTAAGAATTCCTTCAAACAAAAAGTTGTATCAACAAAGTGCCTCATTTGTGAATTTAATTAGGTTATCCTCAAACTATTATAGATTTAATTTCTATTTTTTTTTTTTTTGAGACAGAGTCTCACTGTGTCACCCTGAGTAGAGTGCCATGGTGTCACAGCTGACAGCAACCTCCCAACTCTTGGGCTTAAGCAATTCTCTTGCCTCAGCCCCCCAAGTAGCTGGGACTATAGGCGCCTACCATAATGCCTAGCTATTTTATTGTTGTTGTTGTAGTTGTCATTGTTGTTTAGCAGGCCCGGGCTGGGTTCAAACCCACCAGCCCCAATGTATGTGGCCAGTGCCCTAACCACTGAGCTACAGGCACCAAGCAGCCTTACAGATTTAATTTCATTTCTGTCATTATAAAAATGGAGCAATGTCATTTAAAAATCATTTGAATCATATTATAGTCTTAAAAAAAAAAAAAAAGAAAGGGAGGATGGTAGAGAGATAATAAACCATGAATGAAATACTCAGCAATCAGGGATAGAAATAAGACATTTACAACTGAGCTAATACATTGAAAGACGGAAGTCTACATCTGGTTTCAATATTGGTATGAATTCACTGGTAAATTTAAGAAGAATTTCATTGTACAAAAACAAAAAGATGGTTTTGATAGGCTTTAGTCCTCTGGTTACTTTGTTTCTACAGTCACATGATTAGTGTAATAATATGATACATTTAATATGTCACTGTGAATATGGTTTTGATAAAAATGCATACAACTTGTCTTGAGGGCACATGGACAAAGGATTTTTAAATACATAAACTGCCTGTTTTGTTTTCGTACCAGTAAAAATGAATTCAAGTAAGGTTCTTGTAAGTTCATACAAAATTAAAATTATAAATTTTTTAAAAGTGAGTCTTTAATAACTTTAGCTAAACTTCACCCTTTTGACATAATTACTTATGTATATAAAACAATATATTAATTATACATTTCCTCTTAGACATTAAGGACACAAAAAAATAGACATAGTTCCCTTCTTCAAGTACCAAAGATAGATACCTGACTATAGATATCTTACTATAAAATTTTAAGTTTTACTTTAACAGTGATTTTTCGCAAGGTGTTGCAAACTATTTGATCCTCACCAATGTAATCCTTATACTCTTTTAAGGCCTGGATTAAAACTCGCCTAAAGAAATCCCACTGCATTCCTCAAGGCAGAGTTTATCTATCCAGTGATAAAATGGCAATAACAGCAGCAGTTTGCATTTATTGAGTTCTTACTCCACCAGGCACCCTATAAATACCATTTCATTTAATGTTCAAACAAAATTTGTGCTTGTTAGCACAAAGATTTACTGAAAGTCTGTTACGCTGTCCCTGTCTCCATTTGCTCAGAATTTTGCAGAAATAAGCACAGGAACACATAAGTACAATACTAAGTAATACCCGCAATAATAGAAGTATCTAGTGTATAGGGGAACTCCAGGACAGCAGTAGAGCTGACTTTGTAACCAATACTCTTAAAATAAAATTCTAACCATCTAATACAGCCTTTAAGACCCTGAATAATACACTTCCTGCCAGCCTTGATAATCTACCTCACCATTTTCCCCACTCAGCAAAGGTTTCACAGAGGCGAGATCTTTGATTTGAGGCTTTAAGAATGAACAAAGTTTCCCAGGTGACAAAAGAGGGAAGGGAATATTAGACAGGTACAATGAAAAAGAGCATGAATACATGAAGTCCCTTCCCAATGAATGGTTCTTTGTGTTTGAATAAAACATATATGGGAAAATGGTACAAACTGGCAAGGTCAAACTCTTTTATCTATAAATTTTTAAGTAGAAAAATGACATGATCAGATCTGAACTTGAGAAAACACTCAGACACTAGATATAGAAAAATGAGGGTGGAAACTACAATAATAGAATAATTTATAATAATAGTAGTAGTTGCATCACTAGTTAACAGATAAACTTGCTTGAAAACTGAAGGATTTCTGTGGCAGAATGTTTTAACAATTAACATTTTTAGGCAAAATTAGAAAACAATTAGAGAAGATTAATAAGATTCAGAGCACAAAGTGCAAAAGAAGACACCAAAAGCAAAATCTATATCTCTTTCATAATATAGGTAGAATCCATCTTTAAGCTACTAAGGGGAGTACTTGGACAATGACAATAGTAATATTGAGCAATGAGGTATGTATATAGCCCTTTCTCTAGGATGAGTTCAAGAACTTAATTGTTAGACCTCATACAACAACAGCTCTGATGGCCATTCCATAAAAAAAGAGTTCCAAAATTGGCTCGGCACCTTTTGCTCAGCAGCCAGGGTGCCAGCCACATACACCAGAGCTGGCGGGTTCGAACCCAACCCAGGACCTGCCAAACAACAATGACAACTACAACAAAAGAATAGCCATGCATTGTGGCAAGTGCCTGTAGTCCCAGGAGGCTACCTGGGAGGCTGAGGTAAGAGAATTGCTTAAACCCAAGAGAGTAAGAGGTTGCTGTGAGCTGTAACACCACGGCAATCTACCACGGGCAACATAATGAGACTGTCTCAGAAAAAAAGAGTTCCAAAATTGCTTTGAAGGATGGACTAGGTGCTGGTCTAAGTGCATAGCTTCCCAAGGGGAATACCTCAAAGGTGATCATCATGATATTCAACAATGAGGTAAGTAGTACTTTTTCTAGGATGAATACATGAACTTCACTGTCCAATCTTATACTTGGCTTTTATAATCTTGAGATACATTCCTTCTATACCTAGTTTCTTGAGGGTTTTTATCATAAAAGGGTGTTGAGCTTTCTTGAATGCTTTCTTCTATTGAAATGATCACACAGTCTTTGTTTTTGTTTCTGTTTGTATGTTGACTCACATTAATTGTGTATGTACATATGTTGAACCATCCTTGCATGTCAGGGATGAAGTCTACTTGGTCATGGTGGATTATTTTTTTTGATGTGCTATTGAATTCAACTTGTAGCATTTTATAGAGGATTTCTGTATCTACATTCATAAGAGATACTGGTCTCCATCTGGTCCAGGGCTTTCTTTTGGTGGAAGATTTGTAATTACTGCTTCAATCATTTTTCTTCCTGATTGAGTCTTGAGAGGTTGTGTTTCAAGAAATTTGCACCCTGCCTCTATGTTTTCTAGTTTGTGTGCATAAAATTTTTCATGGTATTCATAGATGGTATCTTGTCTGTGGTACCAGTTGTTGTATCATCTTTCTCATTTCTGATTGAGCTTATTTGGGTTCTTTGTCTTCTATTCCTGCTCAATCTAGCAAGAAGGCTATCAATTTTGTTTATCTTTTCAAAGAACCAACTTTTTGCTTTTGATCCTTTATCTGCTACAAGAAAGGCCTACACCTGCACTCTTTTGGTTTCCATTTGCATGGAGTATTTTTTCCATCCTTTCATATAAAGCCTATGTGCATCCTTGGGGTCTAAATGTGTCCTCTGGAGGTAGCAGATAGTTGAGTTATGTTTTTTTCATCCATTCAGCCAGCCTATATCTTTTGAGTGGTATGTTCAAACTGATGTTAAAAGATAGAACATATCAAAGTCTGTTATCTTCATCATAATAGGTAGTATTTTATTGCTTTGTTTCCCTTATTACACTATTATTTTATAAGAGTTGTGGGCTTTAGATTTTCTCAGTGGTTTATTTATACCAGTGGATATCTATTCTGATAATTCACGTATATGCAGTATTTCCTTGAAGGGCAAGTTTAGTCATAACAAATTCCTTCACTGTTTGTCTGGAAAAGACTTAACTTCTCAAAAAAAGAAAAAAAAAAAAAAAAAAAAAGACTTAACTTCTCCACCAATTGTGAAACTTAGTTCTGCAGGATACAAAATTTGAGGCAGGTAATTGTTCTGTTTAAGATTAAAGATGAGGCTCTACAATCTTCTGGCTTATAGGCTTTCCACTTAGAAGTGCTATTTGCCTAATGGGTTTTCCTTTGTAGGAAAGCTGCTTGCAGTATTTTCTCCTTCATTTTGACTTTGACCCAGTTGATTACTTTGTGCCTTGGAGATGTCGTATTTGCTATGAATCTTCCCAGAGTTCAGTGACCATCTTGTATCTGGATGTCTGTATCTCTGGCAATACTGGAGAAGCTTTCCTCAATAATTGCCCCCAAATAGATTTTCTATGCATTTAGCTCTTTTTTATTCTCTCTCAGGGATGCCTACCTATAATTCAAATATTAGTTTATGTCACATAGTCCCATATGTCTCTGACTGATTGTTCCACATTTTTTCGTTCTCTTTTCTGCCTCTTTAAATGACTGTGTTTGCAAGAAAGCCTTGTCTTCAAGCTTTGAAGATTCCTTCTTCTCCTTAGTTTAGTCTGTTTCTGATGTTTTCTGCTATTTTAAAATTCCCTAAATGACTCTTTCATTTCTTCTAGTTCTGTTATATTCTTCCTTACATTGTTTAGTCCCTTAGTAACTTTTTCATTAATTTCCTGAAATATTTTTTGGCTTCTTTCTGTTGGTTTTCAACTTTTTCTTCAATTCCACTCATCTTATTTGCCATACATATTCTGACTTCCATTTCTATCATTTTAACGATTTCCTTGTTTGGGTTAGCTATTAAGACTCCACTGTGATCCCTTGTGAGTGTCCATCTATTTTAATTTTTCATATTAGCAGGGTTATTTTGTTTCTTTTCATGCATAACCTCTTTTCTGACTTAGGGCTAACAGGTTTGCAAGGCACCTGTTCTTTGCTGGGAACCCTCCTCCTTAATTAGAAAGGGAGGTCCCTAAATAATGCTTTTGTTCCTTATTCTGCCATCTTGGTGTGACAGGGAAAAGGAGTGTGCACTAGAACCCTATAAAGCAGCTGTTCTTATTTATCTGTTCACCTGCAGTTGCCTCTGTTCAATCCTGTGTTAGACTGTTCACCACACATTAGTAGGATGTTCAAATTGGGAGCTGGGTAAGACCCTCTTTACTGAGGCTACTGTTATGGGTATTTCTCTGCTTGGAATCTCCCCATGGAGGTAACAGTGGGGGCTGCATGACACTATCCATGAAAAGGTTGTGATTCCCAGGCTGTGGGTATTTGGTCAAACGAAGTCCCAATATTTTGGCAGGGTGCTGAATGTTAGAGCAGCTCCTGTGGCAGTAGTATAGAAGCCAGGATGGGGCCTTGGGGCTCACATGCAGCACTGGAATATTGGAGCAGTGTCCGAGGCCTGGCAGAAGTGCTGGTGCCACAGAGACAGACTCTCAGGTACTGGCATGAGAGCCTCAGAATCAACACTAGGGAGGAGCCAGAAGCAGGAGAATGAAGGTAACAGGGCTGACCCAACCTGGAGGGTGGGGTCAGGGATGAGTAGACAGCAGGCAATTTGGACCTAGAGGACCAAGCAGGTGGTGGGCTATTTCTCAGTCTCAGGGACAAGATGCTAAGTCAAGTGGGTAGAGGTTGGTTCAAGAAGCCAGAGACCACAGAATTCTCTACACCCCCCACCCCAGGGCCCAAAGTAGTCACCCAAAGCCTCCCAGGTTGGAGCTCAAGTACTCAGGTACTATTATATTACTTACACTACTGGGAAGGGACTGTTGGCTTCTAGTTACCAGGTACAGCTTAGAAGACCCTCCCGTTGGTCCATTCCCTCCCCAGCCAGATGTGGGGGCAGTATGAAGAATGCAGCCACAAAGCTGAGTCCCTGCCAGTCTGGCACCATGCACCAGAGTGTTCAGGATGGCTTTGGCTGCTGCCTGATCCCTACTGCATCTGATGTTAAACACAACTTGCACAGATTCTATGCAGGTTCCCAATCCGTGGCAGCAGAGAAAGCCATATGACAACTCAGCCATAGTGCCTGCAGGGTGAGCACAGTGCCCCAGTGTTCTATCCTACTACTTTTCCAAGTACATACTTTGATAGTATCAAATATATCACTCTAATATCTTTTTTTTTGGCCAGGGCCGGGTTTGAACCTGTCACCTCCAGTATATGGGGCTGGCGCCCTACTCCTTTGAGCCACAGGTGCCACCCTCACCCTAATATCTTTGTTTTCCTTCATTAAGAGTCCCACACTGCTTCTCTATGGTTTCAAAATGCTCTTTCTGAGAATAGTCTACAGGAAGGCACCTGCTTCCTATTTACTCATATTTCCGTGGTAGCTGCAGGTTCACAGGCTTCTTCTAATCTGCCATATCTATTCCTTCCTGAAGTCTCCTTCTGATGGTGTCATCAGGATTAACTCTTCCCGTGGCAGCAGCAGGACCCCAATTTTCCTCCTGCTGGTAGCCACAGGGGAACCTTTCCTTGGGTGGAGAGGTACCCTTGCAGCTTGCTTGATGCTGACTTCACTGCAACAGCCTCATGTCCAGGGACCAGCAGCAAGAACATCTGCTCACGCTGTGGACTGGGGCTGAGATTGAGGTACAGGAAGCCCCACTTCGCCTCACTGTGGAACACTGGGCACCACCTCCACCTGGTAGGCTGGAGCCCTAGAGACACTGACAGCAACCTTTCTAAAGGCTCTAAGCCACTCCAGGGTTGATTTCTAGTGAGATCTTGCTCTTTTTCTACTCCACAACTTTTTCCCATGGAATCTCAGCAAATTCTGGCACTTGTCCCTCAGAGTTATACCTGAGCTATGTCTTTTGGTATTTTTTGGTTTTGTCAAACTAAAACTTTTTCTTCTAAGACAATTTGATGACCACTATCTTTAGTCAGCCATCTTGTCTCTCTCCTAATACAAATGATTTTAAAAGGTCTCCATATAAAATTGTTAAAATTAAAAGATTTACCATCTAAGAAGCTAAATTTCTATTTTCTGGAAAATAAACTTTACATATTTCCTGATTTCCTAAGATGAAATAAGACTTTATTGGACAAAGCATAATAATCTTTTAATAAGTTTTTTCTAGTGTTGGAGCATATCTACTAATTCAACAAATATTATTAAATCATTAAGCCATTAGTAATTTAAACCTAAATACCATTTTTTAGGTTTTTACCTTAATAGTAATAATGGGGTAATTTACATTTGTATAGAACTTTATAGGTTACATAGTACTCTGATACTCATCATCTTTGTTTCTTATAAGAAAACACAGATGTAGGTAAAGTAAATATTATGATATTGTACCCATTTTAGGTTTAAAAAACTAGAGTTTAGAGGAGTTACAAAATGCACCCAGGGTCAAAGTGCTAATAAGTAACAATCCCAGCACTGAAGCCTGGCCTTAACTGCTCCAAATCCAAAGGTCCTTCCATTAAACCACGATACTCCAAATAACCACTATTACAATGTACTATGGCTTATGATAAGAAGGAAGGGCTAACTATGGATTTGGCAGGGACAGGCAGTCAGCCTGGAGAGGAATGTATAACATAAAAATAAAGTATATGAAAGTGGGCCTGACGAAAGGGAAATAGAACTGGGAAAAAGGCCAAGACAAATAGCAACAAAGGTAAAAACTGGGCAACTTACCAATAAGAGAAACCAAGGAAATACTTTTGTAAGCTTAATTAACTTAGTTAAGGTAGAAGGGATAGTCTATTCGGGGGACTATACTGTAATGTGAAAAAAATGATAAACTGTTCACAATTCAATCAAAAAATAAAATGTGATGGAGTATGATGTCTAGGATGCATTAAATCGGAGATTAGGATATAACTGCACATAATCACTATGAGAAATTCTAGTGATCTAATCCTAAATGCACAGTTTATGTTAATGTTGTGGCCGTGAACTTCAAGAGGCAAGTGTAAAGTATACTCAGAACTCAATCTCACTTCAAGGGAAACACCACACAAGGAGCAAGTTATCATTTTCTCCACAAAAGGACTCATCCTCCTAAGAGTCTAATATGGCAACAAACAATAGTACCTGTCCAGGGTTAGAAAATCTTTGTCAAAGGGGGTCAGAAACACCAGAAGTAATCCCAGGGTTGAATTACCCAGGTTTAAAGAAAACATGAGTCTTTAATCTCACTGAGTGGACTTTCCAGGAGAATTGTTGTTGTTGTTGTTGTTGTTGTTGTTGTTTTTGAGATAGAGTCTCACTTTGTCACCCTGGGTAGACTGCTGTGGTGTCATAGCTCACAGCAACTTCAAACTCCTGGGCTCAAGTGATCCTCTTACCTCAGCTTCCCGAGTAGCTGGAACTATATCCACAACATCTGGGTATTTTTAGAAACAGGATCTTGCTTGTGCTCAACTTGGTCTCCAACTCCTGAGTTCAGGCAATCTATCCAACTCAGCCTCCCAGAATGCTAAGACTACAGGCATGAGCCACCACCACCACCACCACCACCCTGGCCTGACTTCCATCATTTTCAAAGAAAAATAGATGGGGACCTAGGAAGTGGTGAGGCTGGTGAACTCCATGCAGACTGAAGCAGAGGCCTTCGGGCAGGATAAGGCTGCATGGGTGACTCTGTGTGGCTCTGCAGAGCAGGCCAGGCCGCTATGCCTTTTGGTCTATCAGGAATAGATATGTTTCTCCTGAACATGGCATTCCAAAGGATTGTTCCTGGAGTTCTTTAGAAGGAAGTCTTCCACACAAATACACACAACTTGACACCAGCTGACAAGGTCCTAGTCTTCCCAGAAAATTCTTAAAGCAAATATTAAAGCATAGCAGGAATAGGCTCCTTGAAAAACATTAATCTTACTGATCTTTACTGTGACAGAAGGTAAAAAGAGTTGGCTTTCAATCTCAGTGTCACCAGATATCTCTTCCAAAGTTTAACATTCATTTTGGAAGGGTGGAGGAAGCAAGATGGAGAACTAGAGACATCTCCTTGGCAGCCACTCACAGTGAGACAGGGGAGAGAGGACTCCAGACACCTCTGGTTGAGGGATCCTATCCAGAAACACTGTTTAAGCTGAAGGGAATGCCACAGAAGGACACTTCAACACCCACAACAGAGACAAGGTAACTTAAACTGAAGGAGGGAGTAAGACGAAAAAACAGGGGAAGAAAGTGAACAAGAAGAAAACACACAAGAAGAACCAATAGAAAAATTCTGGCAACATGAAAACAGAACAGAGCAACCCCTCCCCATCAAGGGATCATGACGTAGCTACCGCAGAAAATTCCACCTTTAAAGAAATAATGGAAATGACAGAAAGGGAATTTGAAATACGGATGGCAGAGGTAGCACTTTTCTTAAGCTGACTGAAGCCATCTATGACAAACCCATAGCTAACATCATGCTGAATGAAGTAAAACTGAAAGCTTTTCCATTCAGAACTGGAACTAGACAAGGATGTCCTCTATCACTACTATTCTACCCAAAGCATTTCTACAAATTTACGGCAATCTCCAGTAAAATACCAACATCATACTTTGGAGAACTGGAAAAAATACTTCTTGTATTTTTTGTATGGAACCAGCAAAAAACCCATATAGACAAGGCTATTCTTAGTAATAAAAACAAAGCCAGAGGCATCACTCTACCAGACATCAGGCTACATTACAAGTCCATAATAATCAAAACAGCATGGTATTAACACAAAAATAGAGACATAGATACATGTAACAGAATAAAAAATAAAGAGATGAAACCAGTGTCCAGTTCCCATCAGATCTTTTGATAAACCAAAAAAAAGCATACAGTAAGGAAAAGAATCTCTATTCAACAAAAAGAGAGCTGAATAACCACAAAAGACTGAAACTGGACCCACACCTTTCACCGCTTACAAAAATTGACTCAAGATGGATAAAAGATTTAAATCTAAGACATGAAATGATAAAAATCATAGAAGTATGGGGACAACCCTTTAATGACATTGGACTGGGGAAAGATTTTATGACAAAGACTTCAGCAGCAATCACAACACACACACAAAAATAAAATAAACAAACGGTATTTAATTAAGCTGAAAAGCTTCTGTACCACTAAGGACACAACAAGTAAATCAAATAGATAACCTTCAGAATCAGAAAAGATATTTGCAGGGTAAGAATCTGACAAAGGGTGATAGAATCTACAGAGAACTCAAATGAATCAACAAAAATAGAGCAAACAATCCTATATACCACTGGGCAAGAGATATGAACAGAAACTGCTCTGAGGAAGACAGACAAATAGCTATCAAACATTTGAAAAAATGTTTGTTGTCCCAGATCATCAGAGAAATGCAAATCAAACACCCTGAGATTATCACCTAATTCTAGTGAGAATAGCCCACATCACAAAGTCTCAAAGATGCAGATGCTAATGTGGATGTGGAGAGAAGGGAATACTTGCAAACTCAATACAATCTTTTTGGAAAGAAGTATGGAGAATCCTCAAAGAACTCAAATTAGACCTCCAATTTGATCCTGCCATGCCATTATTAGGCATCTGCTAAGAAGAAAAAAAATCATTTTATCATAAGAACATTTGCACTAGACTATTTATCACAGCTCAATTTACAATCACAAAGATGTGGGAACAACCTAAATGCCCACCAATCCAGGAATGGATTAACAAGCTATGGTATATATATATATACTATGGAATACTATTTAGCCATTAAAAATGATGGAGACGTTGTATCTTTTGTATTAACCTAGATAGAGTTGGAACATTTTTCTCAGTAAAAAAGAATGGAGAAGGAAGAATCCAATGTACTCAATTCTAATATGAAGCCAGCAGAAGATCTAATACATTCCCGCATAAGAGAAAAACTCAAATCAATTCAAAAGTGAAAAGAGGGGGAGGAAGGGAAAAGTGAGGAGGAGAGGTGTGCTCCCACTTAATGGGCACAATGTTAGGGTGTATGGCACACCTCTTGGTGGTGGGACACATTTGTAAGAGGGACTTTACCAAACAAAAGGAAGCATTGTAACCTAATTCTTTGTACCCTCAATTAACCTGGAATAATAATAATAATATATGAATGGCAAAAACAATGAAGGGAATGGAAGAGAAAGTGGGAAACAATCTAAAGGAAATCCACAAACAACAGAAAAATGGATGAAAGATATGAAGAATATAGGAAGGCTAAAGCAGATCAAAGGAGTCAATCAAGAATTTATATAGTTAATCTCCCTAAAGATGGAGTATAAAAAGTATTAATAACACATCAGACCAAGGGAAAAAAAGAATCTGAGAGCTATAGGTTAAGGCTCTTGAGCTAATCAAGGCATGTAAAGAGGCAGAAAAGATGAGAAAAAAAGCAGTGATCACTTAGAGAATTACAGGACTTTATAAAAAGCATTCAAACATACACATTATTGGTATCCCTAAAGCTAAAGAACACCACCCAAGGGAATGGAAACCCTGCTGAAGGATCTAATAATGAAAACTTCCCAAACACAACCAAAGATTCCAACACACTCCTTATAGAGGGTTATCAAACCCTGGATTGTCTCAATACAAACACCGAGAATCTCTAAGACACATTATAATGAATCTGTCCAAAGTCATGACAAAGAGAAAATTCTGCATGCAGCCAGGAGTAAGCACCAATTGACCTACAGGTGCAGATCCATCAGGGTGACAGCACACTTCTCAGTTGAAACTTTCCAAGCCATGAGAGAATGGTTATCCACCTTTAACCTACTTAAACAAAACAATTTTCAGTCCAGACTTCTGTATCCTGCTAAACTAAGCTTTAAAAACAGTGGAAAAATCGAATCTTTTACTGACATGCAAACACTGAAGAAATTCACCACAAAAAGACCAGTTCTACAGGAAATAATTAGACCTATTCTCCACACTGACCATCAAAATGGACCATCAGTAAAGTACACAGAAACTAAAGGACAAAAACCTAGCTTCCACAATGGTGCTAAGGATAAAACTAAGCAGCAGACTTTCACAAAATAAGACAAATAGAACTCCACCATAATTATCAATTCTCTCAATAAATGTAAATGGCTTGAATTCCCCACTGAAGAGGCACAGGGTGGCTGACTGGATAAAAAAAAGCACAAGCCCTGCGTATGCCAGGAAATACATATAACATTGAAGGATAAAATAAGATTCAGGGTGAACTGTTGAAAAACAATATTTCAAGGAAATGGAAATCAGAAGAAAGGAGTACTCACAATCTTATTTTCAGATACAAGTGAATTTAAAGCAGCTAAAGTTAAGAAAGACAAAGAGGGACACGTCATATTGGTCAAAGAACAATACAACAAGAGAGCACTGCAATTCTAAATATTTATGTATCCAACATAAATGCTCCCAGATTTATGAAACAGACCTTATCTGGTCTGAGTAATATGATATCCTATAACACCATAATTTCAGGGGACTTTAACACCCCTCTGACAGAACTGGATAGATCCTCTAAACAAAAACTAAACAAAGATATAAAAAGACTTAAATGTGACCCTAGAACAATAGGGCTTACTAGACATATTCAGAACACTCCATCCATGGGTTCTTCTTGTCAGCCCATGGAACATTCTGCAACACAAATCATATCCTAAGACACAAATCAAACCCCAACAAAACTGAAATTATACCTTGTATCTTTTCAGACCACAAAGAACTCCAACAAATACTTTCATCCTCACAGAAAGGCATGGAAACTAAACAATCTTATGCTGAATGACAGTTGATCAAGGAAGAGCTAAAGGAGGAAATTACTAAATTCCTTGAACATAACAATAATGAAGCCACATGCTACCAAAATCTGTAGGATACTGCAAAAGCAGTCCTAAGAGGGAAATTTATCGCATTAGATGCATTTTTGTGGCTATTTTAGAGGGATTTTTTAAACTACATTTTTATTCCTGATGAGTTTTGCTTTGTTTTTACATTTAGGAAACATAAATGTACTTAGAAACATGTTATTTTTTGCCAGTCAAGCGCTCATTCACTCTTATACTAACACTCTGATTTCACTTTAGAAAATTACTTATTCCCCATCCGCAGAACATGTAATTCTAAAGTAGTCAACTCTATCCTAGCTTCAGGGTGAAAACATCACCTAGGTCTCAGCCAATTACCACATCACATTCCAATGGCCACAATGTTTTGCTCAAAGAAAGGCATATGACCCATTCAGAAGCACATAACTATCACTTGTTTCTTCTGGGTTTCAGCAAGAAAGGTATAACCAAGGGAACTGTTAGCAGTCATATTGTAACTATGAGGGAAAAGTCTGTGTAAGAGTGAAATCAATAAAAAAGTATCAGAACAAAGAAATGAATTCAAGTAATTCCTTTCATCTTAAATCAAGCCATGCAGGAAACTAACTCTGCAATGATTTTTAGTTATGTGAACAAATAAATTCCTTCTTTGACTTAAACCAACTTAGGCCAGGTATTCTGTTATAACCATGAGTTGAAATTATTGTAGCAAACTTGAAGTTAATACCAAAGAGAAGGGAAGTCCCTGGGAAATAGATTTGCATGAAGTACAAACCACTAACCCCTAGACATGCAAGAGGTACACCAGATATACATTAATAACAGCATGAGATCTCTGAAGCTGATTTCTGTCTTCTGGCCCCAAACAAAAGAATTACAATTACTAGGAGGGAGGGAAAGTAGAATAAGCATGTCTTTTATAAGCAACATATACAGGTTTTTTTGGTCTCCGTTTCCCCTTCATTCTCCCAGCACCACCTCCCCCAGCTAAATGTTCATATCAAGTTGTATTAATATTGCATTTAGAGCTGCCACTTAATAGAACTACTCAAATGTTTGTTTCCATTAGTTTTTATGACATAAGTGATATAATCACCCATAACAATCACCAAAATCTCTTACTGAAAAATCAATGGTTTAGAGAAACCTAAGGAATATGTATTAATCTCTGAAATATTTAAATCTCAAAAGTAATACTTAATTTTCATGTAAAACTTTACCTGAACCTTTACCAAGCCTCATATTCTAACTTCTTTACAACCAAATTCTCCTCCCTCTCTCTTTCTCTCTTGGGAACAAAACAGAACAAAACAAAACGTGGAATTAATGGGGCTTTTCAGTATTCAGGATGAGGGAAACACTTTGAGATAGCAGCAAAACAGCTCAGTTTCTACCTTCTACCCCTCACCACTCTATTTTATCCAACCCAAAAGAAGAGAGTTAAAAATGTAAAATGATCAAGGTTTTAAACAATAAAAAAAAAAAAATTCTTGTAGAAAAACAAATCTTCTGTTCAATGCTAAGTATATACATTAGGAAAAATAACTAGAATATCTTAACTATTATTATATACAGACAGCAGAGAAAGGTTGTCTTTCATGAAATCTGGATTGCACATGTCTGGCAAGAAAAAAAAGATTAATAATCTATCACAAAGCCCCACATCTAGTGATTCAAAATGAAAGCTTTCACTACTTACACCATATGTAAATATACATATATAACGCTGCTTATAATCCCTTGATCTGCAGAGAAAGAGAACTGATACTCTACTGTGAAAATGGTCAGTGGGCAGACATTTTAAAATCCTTTCCCACATGAAAAGATTCCTGAAAAAGAGATCAGAAGACAACAGAAAAGCACTCAATATATATGGAGTTGTAAATCCAGTATGAACTAGTATCTATTACACAAAGGGGGAACATGCAACAAAGTGATTAGGAAAGTCAGACTTGAATTAGTTTAATAAAACAGAGGCAATTATAAACCCCAAAAGGCACTGTATGGAACAGAAATCCTCACATATCAAAAAAATGTCTAAAAGATGTCTATTATTAACAATGATATAACATTAAACTTTTAAGTTCTAAGTAAATCTTAATAAAAATTTGATATATCTTCACCAAGAAAAAAAATTTGCTTGAAGCTCATAATTAACATCAAAGTAGAATATTTTTTTTCAATACAACAAATCAAATGTTTACCATATAGGCTATGACATGCAGGGTATTAATTTTAAAATATAAAATATCCTAGCATATTTCAAATAGTGACTACCTGAGTCTTTTTTTAAAGACTGTCACTATACCTAAAAATGTTAAGTTTTACCTTATGAAATATATACTGCCTTCATTAACAATAATAATTCAAAGAACTGATGGTGAATACTAGAATTCTGTCCTTGGTTCCACAGTCCTCTCTATTTTTCTACTGATAGATAACATTCACAATGCAAAGACACTCTCATCTAAGTAAGATAATAGGATGATGATGACAGTACCAAAAGCAAATACATATAAGGGCCTTTTATATGCCAGGAATATATGCTATTCTGACACATTAAATACATGTAATCTTCAGAACAACTCAATGAAGTAGGGTAATCTTATTCCACTTAACAGATAAACTAAGTCATAGAGAACTTTAAAAAAAAAAAAATTGCCCACATTCACACAAGTAGTATGCAGCAGAGTAGGATTCAAATCCAGATAGTCTGGCTCCAGATTCTGTATTCTCACCAAGACAACTCAATTCTAGTATTACCTGTAATTTCAATTCTTTCATTCTCTGTAATTTACTTTACCTCTCTATGGTTCTATTTTCTCACCTAGAAAATGGGTCAGTAATAGGTCTTACCTTAGGGGGTTCTTTATCCTCATAAGGACTAAATGCAGTAATAAATATAATGAGGGTTTTTTGGGGTTGTTTTGTTTTGTTTTGAGATAGTGTCTTATTTTGTCACCCTTGGTATAGTGCCATGGCATTATAGCTCATAGCAACCTCAATCTCTTGGTCTCAAGTGATCCTCTTGCCTCAACCTCCCAAGTAGCTGGGACTACAGGTGCCCACCATACCGGGCTAGTTTTCAGACAAGGTCTCACTCTTGGTTAGGCTGGTCTGGAACTCCTGAGCTCGAACTATCCACCCACCTCGGCCCCCCAGAATGCCAGGTTTAGAGGCATGAGCCACTGCACCCAGCCTAATAAATATGTGTTTTTTATAACAAGTACTATATAAGTCTGTTTTTATTAGGTCTATCAAATGTCTGACTCTGGAGTTGAGAATCACATTCTTTTTGTTTGTTTGTTTGTTTGTTTGTTTTAAGGCTTGAAATGTATTTTAATAAGTTGATGCTGCATTACTGCTCCATTTCTCAGAAAAACTCCAAATTTAAAGAATCACGGACAAATCAAACATGGTACACCAATAAAAAATGCACAGCATAACTACCTAAGATAGGCAAGGCTAAGAGCTACTGTTGAGACCCTTAGCATACAGCAACCATGTTCCCAAGATTGTACTAGGCCTGTCAAGAAAAGCTGTGAACAGCAATCTCATAGACACAAAAGGGCCATTCCCGGGTGATCTTTACCCAAGACAAGGATGGAGGCAAGTTAATACAAGATTTTTTTAAAGATAGACTAAAATGAAAATCTCTAAGAGAAAATGTCTTCCTTAAAGACATGAGGGGTAATAGATGGGACATAACAGAACCGTATGTTTGTCTGTGACCTCTGTGGACATTTGCCTGAATTCTCACCTGAAAGTGAATGGATCAGTGGGGCTAAGATCATTGGGGCATATCTGGTTTTTGTGATGTTATGTGGTAGTATCTCTGGGGTAGGGGGTATAAGGGTAAGAAAACAAAATGGGATGGACAAAAAACGGAATGATGAAGATTAACGGGGCTCTAATTGGATCCATTTTGCCATGGTTCCCCTAGGCCCTCAACAATCACATTTGAGACTTCAGGAATGCACCAAATAGAACTGACTGGTTAAACAATATACCACATAGAACTCATTTGTTAAATATAGCCCCTTTCTTACCCTCTGCCTCCAGCATACTCCCTAGAATAGTACAGGCAGGGTAGACCTAACTATTGGGAGGAATCCCTAACACTTTTCCAGGACAGAATTCTGACTAGTCCAAAAAGGGTCCTTCTTTTAAAGATTTTAAGAAACTAGACACTGTAACTTTATTAGTATTGGCAACGTTTGTTTGGAGCAAATTCAGCTCCAGGAGCTGCATGGTTGAATGCAGGAGGAGTTCCACCAATTGCCCCAATTCCTTCCATTGTAGCAGCTCGCCCAAAGCGTCCAGTTGGGGTCAATCCCAAGGGGTGGGGGTGGGGGGTCAATCCCAAGGATCCATCCGGCATCATAGTGGCAGGTCCTGGAGGAGCTGGGGTACCAGCTGGCACAGGAGCAGGGGGCATGGCGCCTCTGTTGTTTACGCCCATAGCACCTCCCATAGCCATCTGGCCCATCCGTATCTCCTGCTCTCTCGCATGAGGGAAGGTTCCCTTGAGTCCTTCCTGCTGTCGCCACATCATTTCTTCCTGTTGCCGCCGCATCTCTTCCTCACGGTGCCTGTGCTCCTCCTCCTGCTTGAGCTCCAGCTGCTTTCATTTTTGCACCTCTTGGGTATGCAGTTCTTCCATCTTCCTAAGTTCTTGGCACCTCATCAAATCCTGTCTCATTAGCATGACCTGGTGCTCATGACAAGCAGCCTCCATCTCCATCTCCAGCTTCTCACAGCCTCCTTGATGTTATGGTCCACTTGGTCCTGCTGCTCCTTCTCCATTTCAATGAGTGCCTTCCAGCGCACGGCATACTCATACTCAAAGGAGCCAGGCTGTGCAAATCTGGGTGGCTGCTCTCGCTCCTTGTGAAATTGCTGGTTCTTTATAACCAGCTTTTCTGGAAGTCCTTCTTCATCATCTAACTGGTCCATGGGCTCCACAGTCACAGGACGAGGAAATGTGGTTAACTAGAAGGAGCTTTCACTGCATCTGTCCAGAGCTTTTCAAGCAGATGGCTTCCCTGAGAATTCAACAATGCTTTTTCCTGAGGGCCTTCCTTGATCATCCACAATGACTACAGCCCTCTCCACCTGGCCAAACACAGAAAAGGCTTCTTTCAGCAGTTCACTGGACACGTACCGAGGAAGGTTTCAGACTGTAAGGGATGCACTGCGGCAGGCAAAGCGCACATGCAGCTGCTTTCCACGGAGAGGCATATTGTCCAGCTCCACTTTGGCAATCTCTGCTCAGGTTTGTGTTTCCAAGTGGATAAAGCCAAATCCTTTATCCTTATGAAGACTTCACCTGCCTTCCCATATTTCTCAAATAGTTTCCTCATTTCCTTCTCAGTGATGTCAGGGGGAAGATTGCCCACAACTGGCAGCTTCGTTGGGTGAAGGTCTTCTCTCCTGGTTTCCTAAAATGCTTCAGGTCAATAGTCAAGCCTTCGTTTTGGCTGCTGGCATGTTGCCCATTTGCAAGTATTGGCGGTGGTGGTGGCTGCTGCTGTTGTTGCTGTTGGTGATGCTGATGATGCTTCCATGGAGTATGGTTTTGCTTCTCCAAATTAAAAGTTTTATTGCTCTGCATATATGCAACCTCAACTTAGACTGAAGATATTAAAGTACCTCCCAGGCCTCCCTTAACCTCGATTTCTCCTCTACCAACTCAAGAGTCAAGAATCACATTTTTAAAACTAATAATCAGTGAGAATTTACCAAGCAGAATGGTCTTAATATATCCTTTACACTTCTAAGGTAACTAAAGAAAAAATGTATTTTCCCAAATATTTCCATTACAAAATAAACCCACCACCATCCTTCAAGAAAACAAATACAAATCATTTAAGAGTTGCTGTTCTCTTCAAGTGTGAAATTTCCTCTCCATTATTTTGTGTTCCCTCCTACCCATCTAATACAAAAATAGATTTCATCCTAAGTAAAGGCAGATACTAAAAGCTTCTCTTGTGTATCAAACTGTATGTTTATATAAGTCTTAAGACACAAACTTTATTTGGTATTTTAATGTTATTCTCATCTGTACAGGTAGGTACTGGGTACTCTACAACCAGGATTCTCCTCTCAGAGATGGGCTTCATCAAAAAGCTACAAAGTATAAAGAATGAAAGAACCACATCAATCCTCTAGACCAGAGACTAGTGCTGAACAAGATTTAAATTTGTTTTTAATTTTCTGTCATGACATCAATGTGTACAGGTCTCACTGTACTGAGATTTCTCAAAAGCAGAGGAGGAGGAGGAAACACATTGGATGGATCCTAGAGTGTGTGTGTGTATATACGTGTGTATAAACAGTTTAACACAGTAAACTGCACACAAACTTTATGTCTACCCTGTATATATTCAACTACAAGAGATTATCAAACTACTCCTCAAAGTAGTGGTACTAATTTAAACTCCTGAGAGTATAAAATTATATACAGTATACATAAAGCAATAGGAGGGGTAAGGGTGGTTCCGTACTGATTCAGATTCAAGAACTAACCTGAATTTATAGTTAATTTGTTTAGCTATTTGCCTCTCCTACTCTTGAAACTCCACTAAACTGATCATAGAAATGTTTTTTTAAACAAAATAATATAGTAACAAAAGAATCAGCACAGGAGAGTATAATAAATTTGGACACTGCTATAGAGAAAGTCACAGCCAGAGCAGACAAAAAAAGAATCTGTAACAAAAGGAACATGTACCCAGTAAGCTACAGAGGGGCTCCAAGCTTCCAATCATTTAAGGTAGGGAGAGCCAAGAGTCAGAAGGGTGAGGGAAAAGCTTTACTATGAAATGAAACACAACTTCGTGCCTCCTCCTCATCTGTCCTTACTCCCACGTAAATACACCTTATTCTGCATTTATCCCCAGACCAAAAGACGAGGTTGCTCCTCTCTAAAGAAACTGAACAAATATCCTTTGTGGGCCTTTCCCGTTAAAAGTCAGTTCCCTATGCATTTGCCCTAACATTATGCCTGTCAATCAGAAAGTAATGTCCCAATGCTTGCAGTAAGAGGTAGTCAGCCTTCCTGTCCCAAGGGCAAGACCAGAATAAATAAAACAAAGAAAAAGCCCTTGAAGAAATAGAGATAATTTAGGAAACACAGAATAAATTTTTGTTTTTTTGGAGACATAGTCTCACTTTGTCGCCCTCAGTGGAGTGCCGTAGCATCATAGCTTACAGCAACCTCAAACTCTTGGGCTCAAGCAATTCTTTTGCCTCAGCCTCCCAAGTAGCTGGGGCTACAGGCACCCACCACAACGCCTGGCTATTTTTGTTGTTCTTGTTGTTGCAGTTATCATTGTTGTTTAGCAGTCTGGGGCAGGTTCAAACCCACCAGCCTCAGTGTATATGGCTGGCACCCTAGGCAGCGCCAGAAAATAACTTTTAAAAAAATGTGTCACTCTTAAAGCAATTGGAAAAGTAGCTCCACTGAGCTACAGGCACCGCCAGAAAATAACTTTTAAAAAAATGTATCATTCTTAAAGCAATTGGAAAAGCTTTTGCATCTATGTATCAGTATCAAAGTTACAGAAAAGAAAAAATCAAAAGAGTTTCGTAAATTAAAATATAACTGCTATATAAGAAGTTCAGTTACAAGAGTGAGAAAGTAAAGTAGAATAAAGAACCTCCATCCTCTCAAAAAAAAAAAAAAACCAAAAAGACAAAACAATACAAAAAAAAATCTAAGAAGAAAAAATAAAAAATTCAAGAGATTCAACGAAGTGAAGAAAATAGAAGGAGAGACCATCAAAGAAATTTTTCCAAAGCTAAAGAGAGACAGGTGTTTATGTTAAAAGGAACTACTGAATGCTGGGCATAACTAATAAAACATCTTTGTGGAATATCAGAAACATCAAGATGTAAAAAAGTCCAAAATTTGCCAGAGAAAGAAAAACCTACAAATAAATACAACTCTGACAAGCATTAGCAACAATAAATGCAACCCTGGATAACATGGGAACATCTCAAAAGCTCTGAGAGAAAATTTTCATTGTAAAATTCTATAGAGGCTAACTACCAACTAAATATAAAACCAAAATAAAGACATTTTCAGATATGCAAGGACTCAAACAGACCTCTGATTCTTGTACCATAAAGAAGCTAGTTTAGGAAGACTATAAAACAAAAGTGAAAACCAAAAAACAGGAAATTCATAAGTAAATGGTAGCACTAACCCAGGAGTCCAGTGAAAAGAAATTCCAAGGATGCAGCTGTACAGCAGACCTAAAAAGCAATGAGTCCACATTAGAACAAGAAGAAATCAGGAAGCTCCAAAGAAAATCTTCTCAAAGAAGAATCACATACATTCCAGGAAAGAAAGAAAATTAGTAAGAAGCTAGAAGGCATTAACAAAATGATGAAGATGCATATGTTACTTTTCGTAACATGGACTAAAATAAGAAAAACTCCAGGAAAAACAAAGAATTATGTAACAACATGACCTATCAACCTAAATATGGCAATGATTTTGAGTAATTGATTAAGTGTGAGAAAAGTAAATCCCCATATAAGGGATATGACATTGGACATTTAGCGATGGAGATATAATTTTAACTATCATTGCTTCCTCTTCCAAGAAGCCCTTTGCCTTCTCTTGTCTGACTCGTTTATTCAATTATTCCTTCAACAAATATTTACTGAGTATCCATTCCCAAAGCTGGAGATAAAAGTGAACAACAACAGCAAAAAGTCCCCACAAAATTCCTGCCACTTTGGAGTTAATAGTCAATGACTATTACACTTCAAAAATCAGCTAGTGGGTTCTCTTGACAAAGAAGTTTTCTCTGAACCAATGTTAGGCAATGCATCTCCTTTCTTCATCTTAAATAACTCTCTTTATATAAGAGAATGTAGGTTTTTACATACCTATTACTTCATCTAATGTGTGAACAACCCAAAATAGCAACATTTACATTTATTAAATTGATTTTCCTGGACCATAAAACTAATTTGTACAAGAACCAACACTAAAATCTACAGTGCTGAAAGCCTGAGTTCATGCTGTTTCTACTATACTAGGTTGAATTAAAACAAGTGGTCAAATAAAAAAATGGACCTAACTGAGACAGAATAACCTTTGGCACTTTCTTAGAATGTTTCCAACTATACAATAACATCTCAGACATAAACTCTATTTCCTCTGTATGTCAAGACATGGCTTTATAGTTAGGTAAAGATCATTTTGAAAAGTCTCTAATCAAAAATCTTATCTTTTAAAAGCTTCAATTTCAGAGTTATGCATTTCTACCTTGCAGTGTACAATACTGGAAATGTATAAAGGCTTCAAGACATTAAATAGCATCTGATATAAAATAAAGTGCATTTTTTAAAAATTTCCTCACAAGGAACCTTGAAAATTTATTTTTTTAACTTAAAACTTAATTGCTCATGAAAAATAATAATTATATTAATTTACACTAAAATTTTTTTAAAAAGCTTTCTTTTTCATGAGCCAAAAACAGCTTATAGTTAAAAATTATCAAGATATATGTTTCTAGGCCAGATGCAGTGGCTGACGCCTATAATCCTAACACTCTGGGAGGCTAAGGTAGGTGGATCCCTTGGGTTCAGGAATTCAAGACCAACCTGAGCAAGAGCAAGACCTCAAGACCCACTCTCTACTAAAAATTGAAAAAAATTAATTGGGCATTATAGTGGGTTTCTATAGTCCCAGCTACTGGAAAGACTGATGCAGAAGAATCACTTAAATCCAGGAGTTTGAGGTTGCTGTGAGCTACCTGGCATTCCAGCCTGGACAACAGAGTGAGACTCAAATAAAAGAAAATAAAAAAATTAGATAATAAAATAAAATAAGATAAATGTGGAACTTGACAACTTAATCTAAAACGTACACAAGATATCAAGAAAACAAAAGTAATTAAGAAAATTGCATTGCAAATATCAAACATGTCATATACTTAAGAGCATTATTTCTGTTGCAAAAGCAGACAAATCTCCACTGGAACAGAAACCAAATATAGAGCCAAATACATATGGAACTTTAGCAGAATAGACTTACAACTCAGTTAAAAAGGAATAACTGTGTTATGTCAGATTTACACAAAGGAAAAAGCAAAAATACTATACATCTCTAACTCACATCATACACTAAAGTAAATTCCAACTAGGTTAGATATTCAACTGATGATAATAAAATTTAAAGTGCTAGAAAGAGTTCCACTTGTAGTAATGGTGAACAAGATAAATCAGACAAGTCTTTTGCTGAAAGAACTAAAATGACTAAACAAAAAAGATTTAAAAGTCTATATGAGGATTAATGAAGTCACAAAAGTAGTGTCTTTTGTCTGAAGACAAAATAGTAAAAAAGAAAATACCAAAGAAGTGAGCCTAGCAATAAAGGCCACTTTTCTCTGTGAGGCATCTGTCAATTACTACAAAGAGACCAAGAGGCTAAAAAGTAGAGCAGAGCTTTTGAGTGACTTACAAGATAAGGCAAAGACTGGAAATCAAAATCTACCAAAAAGTTGAGAAACCTTAGACCAAAGGAGTATACCACAGATGTAAAGGAGGATCAAATCTCATAAGTATAGTCATGCTACACTTAACAGGGACATGCTCTGAGAACCTTGTTGTTAGCTGACTTCATCATTGTGTGAGCATGACAGAGTGCACTTACACAAACCTACATGTTTTGTAGCTGATTGTTCCTAGGTTACAAATCTGTATACTATGTTACTATACTGAATATTGTAGGGAACTGCAACCCACTGGTAAGTATTTGTGTATCTAAACACATCTACTAAATGTAGAGTAAAGCTAAGATTCTATAATCTCATGAAACATCCATCATACATGCGGTCCATCACTGACTGAAACATCATTATATATAACATAACTGTACTAAAGCCGAGATTCAAATTATTTCTAATCCTGATTGGATTCAGGTGATCCAAGATTGCTAAATGTAGACACAGGCAGAAATGAACAAAACCTTAGGTGAAAAACATCACCATTCAGAAGTTCGAATAATCTCTACCATGTCTTATGTGTATAATATCTAGCACTCTATCAAAAATTACCAGATATAGACAAAAACAATAAAACCAAGAGAAATAATATATAATAGAAATAGATGCACAGGAGATTAAGATAATAAAATTTTCAGACAAAATCAGATTATAATATATTCTTAGAAATAAAGGACAAGCAAGATTTATGGAAAAGATTCAAAATGCTAAAAGAAACTGCCAAGCTACAATTATTTACCCAGCAAATACGTTGTTCAAAAGTGAAGTAAAATAACATTTTTATGCAAAAAAATTGAGACTTTGTCATTATCATACCCACATATAAGGAAATACTAAAGGACATTCTTCAAAAAACTGGGAAATGCAGAAAGGAGTAAAGAATAAAAAGCACAAATATATGAGTAAATATAAACAAACACTGACAATGTAAAACAGTAATAAGAACTCCTTGTGCTATTTAAAATGTATATAGAATTAAAAGAAAACACAAGGAATATAACAAAAAAACAAAAGAACAAATAAGCCCTAAAATAAAAGTTGCCATATTCTTAGAAACAGTTTGTTTTGTGACTATGAAAACAACTAGAGTGAATGTTACACTTGTTTAATAGATCATTGACAACTATTTCACTTGTTACATGTTTGAAAGCCAGCTGATCATTAAGAGCCATGCCTCTGAAATTCAGACAATCAAGATTATCACCACAGTGAATATTCCCATAAAATGATCAACTATTTACATTTACATTTACAATGCACAGGCATTTTAAAAAATGGAATGATTGGCCAGGCGTTGTGGTGGGCTCCTGTAGTCCCAGCTACTTGGGAGGCTGAGGCAGGAGACTCGCTTGAGCCCAGGAATTGGAGGTTGCTGTGAGCTGTGATGCCATGCACTCTACCCAGGGGGATAGCTTGAGGCTCCATCTCAAAAAAAAAAAAAAAAAAAAATGGAATGATACATCTGCTTCTATTGCTAATCTTAACCATAATGATACTCTTTTCAGATAATAAATAAATGGAGGAAAACGTCCTCATGATGGAAAAGAAAAATACAAATATTCCTGAGATTTAAGAGAAACTGTCATCAGGCAACAAACACCCTAAAGTGATATACCTACAGCTCCTGGTCAATCTCTTACACAGCACTAGGTTCTTTTTCATATGTGAAAGTTATCAGCCTCTTAACACACTACTCCAGAACCAAGGATAACTGCAGGTAAGAATAATAATTAGACTATTCCAAAGGTATGATTTCCTCTCCCCAACATATTCGGTGGACTCTGTTGTCTAACAAAGTACCTAAAGGAGTAAAATGTTCCTTTTGATAACTGGTGAAGGAGATTCGTGAAAATAATGATCCTGATATATACCTATCTTTAAGAACTGTTGTATACCTTCATAGTCCATAAGTACTGGCAACAAGCAATAAACTACTTGGTTCAAGTACTTTCTATCAACTCAAAATGATAACAATACTTAAAACCATGAAAAGGAAGATTTTAAAAATTTTCCATTTCACCCACTTTTACTTCATATTCCTACTAGATAATTTTAAATACAAAATGTATAGAGGTTAGCCCTGAAATGATTTTAACTTTAATGATTCCACTTTAAACTGGAATATAATTATTTTCAATTAAAGCATTGTTCTGCCATTCAAGAGTCATTTGATTTACATAAATGCTAGTTAAGTGCTATAAAAATTCTAAAATACATAATCAGAATGTCACAGATCACTGAATCCATTCTGTCGAAACAGGGATTACTTTAACTTCTGTTTCACTTCCTTTAAAAGAAAGTCACTTATTTTTTCTGTTGAGACAGAATCTCACTGTGTCGCCCTTGGTAGAGTGTCGTGGCGTCACAGCTCACAGCAACCTCAAACTCTTGGGCTTAAGTAATTTTCTTCCGTCAGCCTCCCAAGTAGCTGGGACTGCAGGCACCCACCACTGAGCCTGGCTATTTTTCGTTGCAGTTGTCACTGTTGTTTAGCTAGCCGTGGCTGGGTTCAAACTCACCACCCTTGGTGTATGTGGCTGGCGCCGTAACCAGTGTGCTATGGGCGCCAAGCCACACTTATTTTTTCTAAGAAGAAAAAAAATTAAGAAAATAAATTTACAACATATTTCCTCAATCAAACTTTAAAATGATGCTGGTTAACCACAAATTGACTCAAGTAATTGAGTATTTTTTCTAAATGCATTTTACTAAAATGTTCCTGACAACATATAATGTCATATAGTAACTGGGTTGCTTGCTGTTCTACAGAATTACAAATTATTTCACTGATTATTATTCTTACTCATTCAGAGATAAAATAGTCATTTTAGTTCTTATAAACTGTTCAAATCAAATAAACTAGATGTACTGCTAGCCTAAAGTAAACAATTTTGTAAAAAGCTCTTCTACTTGAGAGTCTAATAATCATAAAAAGCTTTTGTTAACACATTTCACTAAGCTGGGTTCACAAAAATTTAAAATATATTGATACAGATAGCTATAAAAACTAGCTCTATCACTTTCACACATCCTGACAAAATTGGGAAAATAAAGGTAAAATTTTTTCAATTTTTTTTTAAATTCAGAAACATATAATATGAACTGTTACCTGCCATAAATTGTAATACAGATAACTTAGGATAAGAAAATACTGTGACTATTATGAACTTTAAATAAAATTCTAGCTATAATTTATTGAACTCACCTAATACATATCATACTTCCAAATGAAGTATTACTGTAGAGTTTCTCAAGGATGTATAAAAATTATACTAATAAATAAATTAAACAGCTGTGAGATTCCTAAATATGCCACAGAAAGATAAATAGCTGGTTCTCACCTGCTAGATTCCTTTACACCATTTAAAATCTGTTTTCCACGCTAACATTTCCTTTGTAAGAAAATACTATCTAGTCAGATTCTAAATTATGAGTATTTAGAAATGTGATTAGCAAAACAATGTTAATACTTACTGTCTTGTTTCGTAATCTAATTATGTCAGAGACAGAGCCAGCTCCACAATATTCCATAACAATCCAGAGGTCTGTGTTCTTAAAGTAACTGCCATAGTATTTTACAACATATGGGCTAAAGAAAAATACATCAACAATTAAATTTAGTTAATCCCCAAAGAAAATCTTTTTCTTAATCTCAATACAAAGTTACTTTTAACATTTTGTAATGTTCAGATAAGTAAATGTAAATGAGTAAATTTCTACTGTATGTAGAATTACCTATATCTAAAGAATATCAACTATCTATAATTAAGCTTTAATTCATGGATGAAATTTAACAAGATTACAGAAGAGGCCCAAATGTTTTGAGTGATTCTGAAAAAAATAAGGCTTCATTTTGGTAAAGAATTTACTATTTAACATTTTAAATGTGAACTTTCTAAAAGATTTCACAGTCAAATATTAACATTCAACATTCAAATATTCTGTATTTCATTGAGGCAAAAAAGTTATTTTAAATTTTCTTTCATTTTAGTCTTTGAAAGTTCTGGAGAAAAAATGATTATAATATTTTGTGCTTAAATTCAGTTAATGAAAATTATTAACGATTTTAAGTATTTCTGAATTGAAGTTTTATATCTTCCAGGGCATTCTGCTACAAAGCAGTAACAAGAACATTTTTTTCCATTTTTTTTTCTTTGCAGTATTTATGGTTTTATTTTAACACAAATAGAATGTGCACGTGAGCTGTCTATTCCTTTTCTTCACCGCGCAGCCTGGCACTGGGATTGGTGACTCTGATAGCCATTTGGGCTGCTCTTTCCACAATGGCTTTGCGGTTCTTGGAGGAGACGTGAGCAATCTCTGCCCAATAAGATTTGTTGCACATGGGCTGCGCTTTCCGGCTCCTTGACGTTGTGGACGAGGAACTTCCGGAAACCACTGGGCAGCTTGTGCTCTGTTTTCTTGTTGCTCCTATAACCAGTCTTGGGCATCAAGATCTGACCCTTGAATCTTCTCCAAACCCTGTTATCAATACCTCTGGGTTTCCGCCAGTTATGCTTAATTTTGACATATCAGTCTGACTTGATCCTCTTTTTGACGATCTTCAGCTTCACAACGGGTCTGGGGGCGGCCATGATGCCGAATAGGAGATGGCAGCCACCTCGGTAGGTAGCGCGGAGGAAGAGAACTCCATTTTATTCTTTACTTTTCTTTCCCATTAAACGTGGATCTGACTTCCCTAGGGTTCCACCAATCTATAATAATAATCTTCCCCATATTTCACATGCATACTGTATCTATTCATTCACTCAACCAAAGGCACCAGTGCTAGGCAATGTAACAGGTGTGGACAAATCCTTCCCTCAAAATGTAAGAGAATAAAGACAGTGAAGATATTTCAGAAGAAAAATCTATTAAGACTTAGTATCATCAGAAATATGAGAGAAAGAAATGAAGAAATGATTCTCAGTTTTGTTGTTGAAAGACTAAGTAGATAATGATGCCATTAACACAATAGGAATTTTAAAAAACACACAACAGGAATTTGAAAGGCTTGCCTGGAACAATTAAAAATTTGGTTTTAGAATGTTAAAGTTCCTTCTCCATATTCTAGTTGAGTTGCCAGATAGCAATGAGAAGTACTCCTTAGAACTTAAGTAACCACCATGTGGGAAGATCTAAAGATACTCAGGTAAACACAGCCCCAAACCTAAGGAACTTAAGACACAGGTGACAGAAAAGACAAGTAAATAGTGCTTACAGGAGAAACTCAGGTGAGAGACTGGAGGCAAAAGTGCTGACTAAAACAGGAAGACCCTGTAAGGCCATCCTCAAGAGATGAGATTTATCTAGGCAATAGCAAGCCCCATATGTGTTTTAAACAGGGAACAGTTTGGGCAGCGCCTGTGACTCAAAGGAGTAAGGCACCGGCCCCATATGCTGGAGGTGGCAGGTTCAAACCCAGCTCCGGCCAAAAACTGCAAAAAAAAAAAAAAAATAGGGAACAGTTTGATCAGATTTGCATTTAAGAAAGACTGCTCTGGCTTGGCGCCTATAGCTCAACCGGCTAAGGCGCCAGCCACCTACACCTAAAGTGGTGGGTTCGAATCCCCAGCCCGGACCCACCAAACAACAATGATGGCTGCAACCAAAAAATAGCCGGGTGTTGTGGCGGGCGCCTGTGGTCCCAGCTACTTGGGAGGCGGAGGCAGGAGACTCGCTTGAGCCCAGGATTGGAGGTTGCTGTGAGCTGTAATGCCATGGCACTCTGCCCAGGGGGACAGCTTGAGGCTCTGTCTCTAAAAAAAAAAGAAAGACTGCTCTTACATCAATAAGAAAATAGGTTGGAGGAAGCAAAATGAAAGATAAGATGAACAAATAAGACAAAACTGCAGAAATCTGAGCAAGAGGTAGTAGATTATAAGATGCACAAAGGTCAAAAGAAGAAAAGGCAATATTTGAGTCCCTGACTTTCCCAGACAATACTCAATTAAGATCTCTAAAGTACAGCACTAGTACCTAAACTATTTTTACCATAAGAATAAAATAATACTAGCATCAGGAGCGTACTAAGCACACCTGATGGCCTAGCACTATACTATCTATGTTCAGTCTCCTTTTCTACATCAAACTGTGGTAAACACATTCTTATCAAGTTACAAAATGATTAAATAACAGCAAGGTCTGGGATACCTTTGCAATTATATACTTTGAGCTGGGGATTGAGGAATGTATTGTTTTTCTTCTATAACCACTCGAATTTCAAGTTATAGAGCTTGTATGGAAAATATGTGATGTAATCTAAATATTTATATCTAGTATACTCTAAAGAAAAGCAAAACTGAATATATCCAAGCACTGATGTGCTTCTGGGATTACTCAGTCACTACATCAGCTTTTTAAAAAGCTTATACTATATAATGTTTTGTTTTGTTTTTTTCTTTTTGGAAACAGGGTCTCACTCTGTCACCCAAGCTGGAGTGGAATGATATGATCATAACTCACTGCAACCTCAAACTCCTAAGCTCAAGGTATCCTCCTGCCTCAGCTTCCCATGTAGCTGGGTCTATAGGCATATACCACCATATGGGCTAATTTTTCTATTTTTTGTAGAGACAGGGTCTCACCATGTTGCTCAGGTTGGTCTGGAACTCCAGACCTCAAGAGATTGTCCCATCTTGGCCACCAAAAGTGCTAGAATTAATTCCAGATGTAAACCACTATGTCTGGCCATATAAAGATCTTATATACTGCCAGAGAGAAGTTTACCATTAATCTTTTATTAACATGGTAGTGATCTGATAAGGGGTGACAATGTGTTCAGAGACACATGTGAGACAATTCTGATAAGTAAGACTTAGACTGAGGTTTCTTTGGAGCACCCCTTCCTGCTTTTTCCTTTCTTCCTTCTGCCTGGAATGTAAACACAAGGTTGGGGTTGTAGCAGCCCTCTTATAGCCAAGAGATAATAAACATCATTTCTGTTTTTAAGCAGAAGAGCTACAAAGAGCTGCAAGTCCTAAAGACAACCCTAAAAAGCTATACTCACCTTCCCTAAAAGATCAGTCTCTCTTCCAATGGGAAGACAGGAAAAAAAATTGAAGAGATAATCAGAGAATACATTTTATTATACATTATTGGCAAAATTCATCAAAATGAAGGTAAACAAAGAAAATAAGATTTCTTTATACCTATCACATTGCTGCATTATGGAAATTTCTTTGATTATTTCCTGAAGATCTGACTCAACAGGTACTTGTTTAATTGCAACAACTTGACCAGATTCCTTATGTATTGCTTTAAATACACTTCCATAAGACCTAAAAAAAAAAGAAAGAAAGAAAAAGATATTATTTTTTTACTATTAAACATAACTACTAGAGTTTTTAAGTCCATGAGTTTTTATTCACTGTCTTTTCTAATTTAAAACATTATTTAAATGGTTAAAAAATTAAAGGAGGCGGCGCCCAGAGTTCAGTGGGTAGAGGGCTGGCCACATACACTGAGTCTGGCAGGTTTGAACCCAGGCCAGGTCAACTAAAATCAACAATTGCAACAAAAAAATAGCCAGGCATTGTGGCAGGCACCTGTAGTCCCAGCTACTTGGAAGGCTGAAGCAAGAGCATAGCTTAAGCCCAAGAGTTTGAGGTTGCTGTGAGTTGTGATGCCACAGCACTCTACCGAGGGTGACATAGTGAGATGCCACAAAAAAAAAAAAAAAATTAAAGTAAATAAGAAAAGTTAATGAAATACATCTTAACTGCTTCAGTTACAGATGTAAAATCATCAAGTTAATGTATAATGAGATGCCATTTTTCTTATGTATGAAAGAAACAGACATATAGTTTACTAGCTCAAACAAACACAGCACTGAGAAGATACAAATGGAAATTAAAAGACTAAAAAGAACTCAATACATAGTAAAAGGTTCTAACCTTGTTTAAGTTCATACTAAAGTATAAGTGATTTCTGCCTTCATTGTTTTTGCTTTTGAAAACACATAAATATTTGTTTTATTTTTAAATATCTTTTAACTTGTAAATAATTAGCTGAGTTTCAAGAGTTGTAGCAGAGATAGCTTTTTTTGGTAAATGATTATTGGATCCTGTTCCTCACTTCATGTACATGTGCATGTGTAGTCTTTCTCTTGAGGAGGAGAAGATAGTAAAAGGAGTATTTGAAGAGATCCTGGATCTGTAACTCAGGGAAAACGAGATTCCTGGCTTCTCTGACTTCAGTGTTAATGCAGTGGCCAGATGAAGTTTTTATCTGTTTCTAAGACTATATGAACAAGGGTCTGGGACTTTGATATTCTAGAGCAGTGGTTCTCAAACCTTCCTAATGCTGCGACCCTAACAGTTTGCTCAGCTAGTTAACTAAAACCTAGACTCAAAAGAGGCCTACATCAAGCAAGATGCCAAGCGATCCTCCCTGTATATGTTGAAGGAAGATCAAAGCCTCAAGGAAAGGAAATACTACAATGGGTGTATGTTACATGTGACTTGCTCATCCACTTCCTAACTATGTTTACAGAAAAGGTCCAGAGGACACCCAGCATCAATGAAAGCTCTATAGCGTAAGAAAGAGACAACAGAAAACCCAACATTGAAATTGACTCCTTGAATTTTTTTTTTGTTTTTGAGACAGAGTCATACTTTGTCACCCTCGGTAGAGTGCCATGGCACTCACAGCAATCTCAAAGTTTTGGGATCAAGTGATCCTCTTGTCTCAGCCTTCCAAGTAGTTGGGACTATAGGCACACCTGCCACAACGCTTGGCTATTCTTTTTTTGTAAGAGATGGGGTCTCCCTCTTGCTCAGGCTTCTCAAACTCATGAGTTCAAGCACGACACCCACTCGGCCTTCCAGAAAGCAAGGAATACAGGCCTGAGTGAGCCAACACACCCAGCCTAGGCTCCCTGAATTTAATAGATAATGTCCTTGTCCTGGGACAAGTGAAATGGCAACATGTAACCCCCTGAAAAAAGGTGGCAACATAATGGGTAGCAAAGTAAGGCTGAATTACAATGCTTTTTTATTCCATATCTAGGTTTTAATATTGAAGTTATGCTGGCTTCAGAAAAATAACACAATTGTTTGTGTTTTAAGTAAAATAACACAATTGTTTGTGTTTTAAGTACTAGATAAAACATATCTGGTACCTTTTTTGGTGAAGAGATAAAAATATACCCAACACAAAATTCACTATTTTAAACATTTTAAAGTATACAGTTCAGTAGCATATAGCATGGTTCACAGTGTTGTACACCCGATATTTCTATGCAATTCCAAAACATACGGAATCTGCTTTTGGTGTCTATAAATTTAGCTACTCTGGATACTTCATATATACAAAATCATATGATATATGACCATTTGTATTTGGCATCTTTCACTTGACATAATTTTGAGGTCCAATGACCCTGTAGCATGTATCAATACTTCATTCCTTTTCACGGCTAAACTGCCACTGTATGAACATAACACATACTTTTTAACCATTCATTAGCTAATAGATATGTGAGCTGTTTTCGCATGTGGGCTATTTTGAATAATGACCCTATGAGCTGGTCCCTTTTTAACTAATAGGCATTTAATCACCTTTCTATCATGTCTGTGGTGATTTATTTAAGTTTTAACTTCTTTGAAGGTCAATTCACAGAATTTATACTTTGTTAGGGAATCATCTTTTCTTGTAGATTTTCAAATTAGTTGTCACAGAGCAGCATATGGTACTTTCTCAATTCTTCAATTTGTTTCTCTCTCAGTAGCTCTGTGTTTTTTCTTATTCCAAATCTTCTATATTTTTATTCTATTTTCTTTAATCAACATCAGAAGAGACTGAACTATTTTAGCATTTTGTTCAGATGCTTTAATATCTTTCATTTCTGTATTTTGTTTTCATTTTATTAATTTCAGCCATTTCTTTAATTCTCTCATCCTAGTTTGTTTTATTATTTCCCTAAGTACTTTAAATAAGCACTAAGTTTCTTTACTTTTTGCCTTTCTTCTTTAGTAATTAAAGAATATGAAAACTAAAATTTTCCGTAGTTTTATTGTATTCCACAGATATTGGTACAATGTGTTTCCTTTTCACTATTTTCTATAATATTATTTTATAATATTCTCTTCAGTCCACTGGTCACTTTGGATTATGTTTCCTAATTCCTAGTGTGAGGTTTTGTCATATTGTAATTACTTTTTTCTAATTTAGTAGAGTGTAATCAGAAAACATGACCTGTAAAAATCTCTATTTTTTTGAATTGGAAGTTTTTTATTTTATCAATAACCCATGAAAATACCTCAAAAAAGAGGACTGCAAAGATATATATTGTATGTATAGTTTACTTTACTTTATTCCTTCTATTTCATGTGTACCTTATTTTACATTTTTCCTTCTATTTCCTTGTCCTCATTCTTGCTGATCTAAGCTCCTATTAATTCTGTTTGTATTGGAGATTCCCCTTTACTTTGCCGTTCTATTAACTGCTCCCTACATTTCTTTGTGCTCAAAATGAGACATTTATCTACTATTATTTTAAAACTGCATCAACTGTTTCTCTGCCTATACCTATTTTCCTCAATGAGACACTCAATTTATTCATACCTACTACTTACCCTTTCCCAAACTGAAAAAAACTCACGTCTCTGAAAGATACCCTTAAGATCAGTTGTATAAGAAAATCAAAATCAGGCAGTGCCTGTGCCTGAGTGAGTAGAGCACCAGCCCACATACCAAGGGTGGCGGGTTCAAACCTGGCCCCAGCCAAACTGCAACAAAAAATATCTGGGCGTTGTGGCAGGCACCTGTAGTCCCAGCTACTCAGGAGGCTGAGGCAAGAGAATCGCCTAAGCCCAAGAGTTAGAGGTTACTGTGAGCTATGACGCCACAGCACTCTACTGAGGGCAACAAAATGAGACTCTATCTCAAAAAAAAAAGAAAATTAACTGCCATGTAGACCATATTTAACTTATGCTAGTTTTGAACCCAGAGCCTCACTATAAACATATAACTCACACATCTTCTGACCTATCTTAGCCTAATAAAATACCATGGCTCCACGGAAAATTTTTTTATTTAGAGTGCCAGTCAATGTGTCAATGAGAATGCCATGTGTGATGAACTAGCAAACCTTCTGGAAATCTTTTCACAGCACGTTTCTTGCTTTTCCCTTATATATGTAAACATGGCCAACTTCTCTGAAAAAAAAATTACCAGATCTAGCAAATTCTAATTTTAAAATACCATATCAACTGCCAATTTAATTATTAGAAATAATATTTTATTCAAGCAAATATACTCCAGTTGCAAGATTAACATCATATAGTATTTTTTAATTGTTTTACCACTATCTGAATGCTTTCTCTTTTTTCTCTTTTCTTTTTCTTTTTAAGACAGAGTCACACTTTGTTGCCCTCAGTAGAATGCTGTAGTGTCATAGCTCACAGTAACTTCTAACTCTTGGGCTCAAGCAATTCTCTTGCCTCAGCCTCCCAAGTAGCTCGGACTACAGGTGCCTGCCACAACATCTGGCTATTTTTAGAGACGGGGGTCTCAACTCTTGCTCAGGCTAATCTCAAACCTATGAACTTAGGCAATCCGCCTGCCTCGGCCTCCCATGCTTTCATTTTTTTTTATACTTACCCTTCTCCAAGTTTCTCCAATACATCAAAAACTTCCTCGGGCTGCTTTGTCAAACTGTCTTCACTCAGCTTTTTCAGCTTACTAACAAAAAAAAAAAAAAAAAAAAAAAAAGTCTTTTCTTTGAGGCATATTTTAAATTTAAAATTTTATTTTTAATAAGCAATATATTGAGGGCCCCAAAATCAAACAATATAAAAAGTATACAGTAAACATTCTTTTTCCAAGCCCTGTTCCTCATGTGCCCAGCAACATCCCCCAAATAACCACTTTTATTAGTCTCTTATAAAAACTTCATACAAGTATGAATATGCAGAATGGCCACAAAGTTTGTGACAAATTTTATACCCCCCCCATATATTAAGTTGTTCCCTTTTTAATAAATAGGACAGCATTTTATATACTCTTCATACTTACTAGTACCTTACCTGTACTTTTCACATAATGATACATATACAACCTGTGCTGGAGGATCTTTATATCAATCAGTACATACAGGTTGATCATCTACTGTGAACATTTTAAATCCAAAATGCTCTAAAATCCAAAACTTTCTGAGCACTTATATGACTCCAGAGTGAAAAACTCCGCACTGGACCTCATGTAACAGGTTATAGTCAAACTGCAGGCACAGTTTATTCAGCTACCCTAAAGGAAGAAGGAACTTCCCAGTACCCTTCAATTGCAACTTATCTTTTCCATAGATACCCAGATTCCCCCATGTAACCAGAACCACAAAGGATGACCATATGGCACATGTGCATGCCAGACACACCAACAACAAGTTCCTCACAATGCTCCACGTGGGGCCAACAGCTTATATGTATTACTGTGGTTTTTTTGTTTATTCTCTGCTCAGTGGTATCATATTTTTGAAAATGTCTAAAAGGCCTGCAGACACCAGTATGGGTTAACAGTGATAAAAGAGAAAGCACTTATGTTTATCTCTAGCACAGAAAGTCAGGGTGCTAGAGAAACTGGGCAACAGTATAGGTGTCAAACATCTTACAGAATAACTGTTAGAATGACCACTACACATGAGCTGAAAAAACAAAAGGATAAACTGTTGAACTTCTATGCTAAAAGTGAAGAGAAGTTAATGAAAAATACAAAAACAATGCATAAAGCTAAAAATGAAGATCCTGAATGTGTACTGAAGGAATGGATCCATCAGCATGACAGTGAACTCATATGTGTATCATTTAATAATATGCCAATCGTTGTGAACTAAAATAAACTTGTAAGCCCCCCAAGCTGACTATAGGTCCCCATCTTGGCCAAGGGGTCTCCAGAATAACCCTAAAGTTTAATCACTGGCTATGAGGAGAAGGGAGGTCAGACACATCTGGTCATGCCCCCTCTCTTTTGGAGATACTCTTTATAACAATAAGATACTAAATCATTAACAACACCTAAGCAAAACTTATACCACACCTGCAGGCATCAATTTACTTACTAGAGCATTTAAGTTTTGGCAAATGTCCAGTAACTTGTCTCTATTTAACATACATCCTTAACTTAAAATGGTTCAAGGCTTTAGACAAAACATCTTTTCTTTAACCAATTACAAGTCAAAGAATCTTTAAACTCACCTTCAAGCTACAACCCCCACCCCCAGATGTTCTGCTTCTCTAGCCAATCAATGTACACCTTCCATGTGTTGCTTTATGACTTGACATGTCATTCCTGTCTCCATTAATGTATAAAATCAAACTGTAACCTAGGTGCCTTGGGCGCATTTTCCATCACTTCTTGAGGCCATGTATTCCAAGCCATTGGTCACACACACTAGACTCAGAATCTCTTTAAAATATTTTGCAGTTTTAGGCCAGGCAAGGTGGCTCATAAGGCTGAGAACAACCTGAGCAAAAAGTGAAACCTCTTCTCTACTAAAAATAGAAAAACTAAGGCAAGAAGATCACTTAAGCTCAAGAGATGGAGGTTGCTGTAAGCTATGAC
>NW_003852399.1:27767393-27769922 GCF_000181295.1 Otolemur garnettii | reverse complement strand
TATATTGCAGTTTGGATTTTTTCCATTAACTTCATGAAACAAGCAAACATGATGAACTGAAAATTGAAAGGAACTATAAATATTCAAAATGGTGGCTGCAGAAATTTGAAAAAAGACATTAAATTTGTAAGATTTGTCATAATAAAGCATGGATTGATCACAAAGGAGCAGAGAAATTCATTGGTGTATTTGCCAAGGTCATTGCTGATAAAAATCTGACACCAGAACAAGGCTGAGTGCTAATGGAACATCACTGTTTTGGCGTTACAGACCCAGAAAGATACTGTCTACAGCTAACAGGACAGCCCCTGCAAGAATTAAGAAAGCCAAAGACTGAATAACTGTGCTAGGGCCTGCTAATGAAGAAAGCAAGCATAAGCATAAACGTGCTATGACGCAAAAGTTTACATCCTACTCTCCCCTTCTTCTCCCTCCCTCCTTCCCATCTTCCTCCTCCTTACTATCTTCAAAGAGTGAATTTTTTACCAGCCCATTATTATGCTCACAAACAGCAACATCTTTTCTAATTGTTTCATATTTTGTACAAGGAATTCAAAACAAGTAGGTTTCAGCCTAGTTCTGGCTACTCAATGCACAAAGAGCCAGTCTTGAAACAAGGAGGATTGCCAAGAAAAACAGAAATTTTTAATATGAAAGACATCTGTCTGTTGGAGAACAGGGATTCAGAATCAACCTCAAATCCATCTCTCCAAGGGAGAGTACAAGATTCCCCTAGGAGGTGCTACCTGATTTGAGGCAGGATATGTTGAAATTAAGAAGAGGCTATCAGGATTGGGCATACTAGAGACAGAATATTAGTGAGGGATGAGAAGTCTTGTGATTAGGAAGTCTGCCCAGAGGCTTTCAGAATCTCCACCCCTTTATCTTGCAGAAATTGTCATTTCCAACTCAGAAAGGTCAAGTAGGTAGTTAAAACTTACAGGGTGCTGGTCATCAAGCCCTAGTGGCCTGAGAATCCAAAATATGAGAATTAGAGGATTGTAAAAAATACATAAGGGTCATCAAAATTTGCTGATAGAGCCAGCTGGTTACACAAGCAGCTAGAGCTCACTGCAAGAAGATAAATGAGAACTGCAGAAGTATTACTCCTTGACAAATGTTCTGCTCTTCCACCAGCTGAATTCTCATCAAAAATATTATGAAGGAAAAATGAAACAGGCAAGCAAAAAGGAAATAAAATTTTTTAAAACATTTACACTATGTACTTTCCCCTAAATATGACTTCATAATTTCATCCATGTGACCAGTATATCCTTACATCAATGAAGAGTAAATATAAAAACACTTAAAATAACAACACTTTCTTAAATAGCATGAAGGATATGGCAGACATAACTGAAGATCCCATTCATAAACAGATGGCTAAGATGTCAGAAATCGAATATGGAATTTGGATTGCAAATAAGATTAACAGAATAATACAGGCAAAGTTGGAATTAGAAATACAAGAAGCAGTTCAAAAGTTGTCTCAAGAATTCAACAAATTCAAAGACAAAATCACCAAAGATTTTGACACATTGAGACAAGAATTTGCAGCCCTCAAAGACCTGAGAAATACAGCAGAATCCCTCAGTAACAAAATAGAGCAAGCAGAAGAAAGGATTTCTGACATTGAAAACAAAGCTTTTGAACGCTCTGAAGGGCTCAAAGAGGAAGAGAAATGGAAAGCAAAAATTTGAAAGCATCATTCCCTCAGAGAGCTCTGGGATAATTCAAAGAAAACTAATATTCACCTTACAGGAAACCCTGAAGGCAACGAAGTTGCTTTGCAAAGCACAGAGGCTCTTCTTCATGAAATTATGAAAGAGAACTTTCCAGACATGCTGAGAGATTCTGAAATTCAGATAGCAGACAGTTTCCGAAAAGCAGCACAACTCAATCCAAATAAGACATCCCTCAGGCACATCATAATTAATTTCACTAAAGTTAATATGAAGGAGAAAATTCTGAAAGCAGCTAGACGTAAGAAAACCACAACCTACAAGGGGAAGGATATTAGAATGACTGCAGATCTCTCTGCTAAAACCTTTTAAGCTAGAAGAGGGTGGTCATCAACTTTCAATCTCCTAAAAGAAAATTATTTTCAACCCAAGATCCTGTATCCAGCTAAAATGAGTTTCATTTATGATGGAGAAATTAAATACTTTAATTACATTCACATGTTGAAGAAATTTGCCATAACTAAACCAGCACTCCAGGATAGTCTCAGACCTATCTTCCATAATGACCAGTACAATCCTCCACCACAAAAGTAAACTTTTGATCAAATTCCAACTTCCACAGTGGCAAAAAAATTAAAAATGTCCACTGGACTTTCAAAAAACTCGATACCCAAAATTTTATCAGGCTTATCAATATTCTCAATTAATGTGAATGGCTTAAATTGTCCTCTAAAGAGGCACAGGTTGGCTGACTGGATACAAAAACTCAGGTCAGATATCCACTGCATACAAGAATCTCACCTTACCTTAAAAAAATAAATATCGACTCAGGGACAAGGGATGGTCA
>NW_003852399.1:27731653-27766780 GCF_000181295.1 Otolemur garnettii | reverse complement strand
CCAGGGTCTCAAGGCTGGTTCAATATATGTAAATCTATAAATATAATTTAGCACATAAACAAATTAAAAAACAAAGACCATATGATTCTCTCAATTGATACAGAAAAAGCTTTTGATAATATCCAGCGTCCATTCATGAGCAGAAGAACACTTAAGAAAATTGGTATAGAACAGACATTTCTTAAACTGATAGAGGCCATATACAGAAAACCCACAGCCAGTATCATATTGAATGGAGTTAAATTGAAATCATTTCCACTCAGATCAGGAACCAGGCAAGGTTGCCCATTGTCTCCACTGCTCTTTAACATTATAATCTAAGTTTTAGCCATTGCAATTAAGGAATCCATACAGGGTATCCAAGGGTATCCATATAGGGTCAGAAGAGATCAAACTTTCCCTCTTTGCAGATGATATGATTGTATATCTGGAAAACACCAGGAATTCTACTACAAATCTCTTAGAAGTGATCAAGGAATACAGCAGCATCTCAGGTCACAAAATCAACACTCATAAATCGGTAGCCTTTATATATACCAACAATAGTTAAGCTGAAAAAACAGTCAAGGACTCTATTCCATTGACAGTAGTATCAAAGAAGATGAAATATTTGGGGAGTTTACCTAACAAAGGACATGAAAGATCTCTATAAAGAGAACTATGAAACTCTAAGAAAAGAAATAGCTGAAAATGTTAACAAATGGAAAAACATATCATGCTCATGGCTGGGAATAATCAACATTGTTAAAATGTCAATATTACCCAAAGCAATATACAATTTTAATTCAATCCCTATTAAAGCTCCACTGTCATACTTTAAAGATCTTGAAAAAATTATACTTCCTTTTATATGGAATCAGAAAAAACCTTGAATAGCCAAAAAATAAAAGCAAAGCAGGAAGAATCACGCTACCAGACCTCAGACTATACTATAAATCAATAGTGATCAAAACAGCATGGTACTGGCACAAAACAGAGAGGTACATGTATGGAACAGAATAGAGAACCAAGAGATGAACCCAGCTACTTACCATTATCTGATCTTTGAGAAGCCAATTAAAAACATTCAATGGGGAAAAAATTCCCTATTTAACAAATGGTGCGGGGTGAACTGGCTGGCAACCTGTGGAAGACTGAAACTGGACCCATACCTTTCACCATTAACTAAGATAGACTCTCGCTGGATTAAAGATTTAAACTTAAGACATGAAACTATAAAAATACTGGAAGAAAGTACAGGGAAAACTCTCGAGGAAATCAGCCTGGTGAATATTTTATGAGGAGAAGCCCCCAGGGAATTGAAGCAACATCAAAAATACACTACTGGGACTTAAATCAAACTAAAAAGCTTCTGCACAGCCAAGAACACAGTAAGTAAAGCAAGCAGACAGCCCTCAGAAAGGGAAAAGATATTTGCAGGTTATGTCTCCAACAAAGGTTTAATAACTAGAATCCACAGAGAACTCAAATGTATTAGCAAGAAAAGAACAAGTGATCCCATATCAGGGTGGGCAAGAGACTTGAAGAGAAACTTCTCTGAAGAAGACAGGTGCGTGGCCTACAGACATAAGAAAAAAATGCTCATCATCCTTAATCATCAGAGAAATGCAAATCAAAACAACTTTGAGATATCATCTAACTGCAGTAAGATTAGCTCACATCACAAAATACCCAAATTGGAGATGTTGGCATGGATGTGGAGAAAAGGGAATACTTCTACACTGCTGGTGGGAATGCAAACTAATACGTTCCTTTTGGAAAGATGTTTGGAGAACACTTAGAGAACTAAAAATAGACCTGCCATTCAATCCTACAAGTCCTCTACTAGGCATATATCCAGAAGACCAAAAATCACATTATAACAAAGATATTTGTACCAGAATGTTTATTGCAGCCAAATTCATAAATGCTAAGTCATGGAAGAACCCAAGTGCCCACTGATCCACGAATGGATCAATAAACTATGGTATATGTACACCATGGAATATTATGCAGTGTTAAAGAAAGATGGAGACTTTACCTCTTTCATGTTTACCTGGATGGAGCTGGAACATATTCTTCTTAGCAAAGTGTCTCAAGAATGGAAGAAAAAGTATCCAATGTACTCAATCCTACTATGAAACTATTTCATAGTTTTCATATGAAAGCTATAACCCAATTATAGCCCAAGAATATGGGCAAAAGGAAAGGGAGGGTAAGGGAGGCGGGAGGATGGGTGGAGGGAGGGCAATTGGTGGGACCACATTTAAGGTACATCTTACAAAAGTTTACGTGAAACTTACTAAATGTAGAATATAAATGTCTTAACACAATGTCTAGGAAAATGCCTTGAAAGCTATGTTAACCAGTTTGATGAAAATGTGTCTAATTGTATATAAAACCAGCACATTGTACCCCCCATCAATGCATTAATGTACACAGTGATGATTTAATTTAAAAAAAAAAAAAAAGACCTGCTCATGACAAAAAGCCTATTTTCCTGTGTTAACTAGGATTTGGAAAAAGCTTATAAAGATTATAGAGTTAAATGTGCAAACACTGCACCACCATTTTCTCCAGGATGGGGCTCATCGCCACTTTAATTGATGCTCTGAGGCCAGTGGAAGAAGGGGCAGAAAGGGGCAGAGTATATGCATCAGGTGGGACCAGGCTCCCTGATCCCTGATTTCTCAGAGCTATGCTATTGGTACATTATAAGCACAGGAGAACACTGTAAGCGCTACACTGGTAAGAGTGGCTAATTCCAGACAAGCACAGGGGCTGAGGAGTCCACTCTCCTCAGGAATTCTTCCCCAAACATTGGAAGGATGCTTCCTTTTGTTTGGTTGGAAGGCTTCTTGGGTTGGTCAGAGGACACTTTGACAACTCAGGAATATGGGGTGGGATTAATTAAGACGCTGGGCTGTATTCTAGAACACTGGGACATGTTTGATCCCCAGACGTTGAGAAAAGAATGTATGGTTTTCTTCTGCACCCAGGCCTGGCCTCAGTATCAACTCTCCATTGGTGAACAATGGCCCCCAGAGGGTCCTCTTAATTATGATACCATTTTTCAATTAGATACTTTTTGTAAACAGGAAGAAAAGTGGTCTGAATTGCCCTATGTATAAGCTTTCTTTTCCCTCAGGAACAAACCCCAACTGTGTAAAACCTGTCAAATAGATTCTACTCTCTTGGCTATAGTAACTTTCCCAAATGGTCAGGGATTCTCGAAGGAGATAACGTCACCACCTAGTTCAAACCCACCATCTACTTCTCCGACACCCTCCTCCGTGTGTTCAGACAAACCCCAGGAGGGAGGCTGTCCTAAGAATTTCCTGGTCCTACTGTGACCCACAGAAGGCAACCATATCCTTCTTTGTGTCCCTTGGTTGAAACTACAGGTGGTGAAAGAGGAAGTGCACAAATATACACTCCGTTTTCTCTGACAGATTTAAAGCAAATTAAGACCGATTTATGAAAATTTTCTGATGACCCTGATAAGTACATAGATGTTCTCCAAGGGTTAGGACAAAGCTTTGACCTCTCTTGGAGAGATATGATGTCACTACTAGATCAAACTTTAACATTTAATGAAAAAAACTAAGTCCTGAATGAAGCTAGGAAGTGGGGTGATTTATGGTTCATGTCCAATACTGATGGCAGTATGTCTCGTAGGGAAAGGGACAGATACCCCACAGGAAGACAGGCAGTTCCCTTTGAGGATCCCAACTGGGACCCTGAGAAAGAAGGTGACTGGTGGTGTAAACATTTTCTAACATGTTTCCTAGAAGGTTTATGTTGGTCCAAGAAAAAGCCTGTGAATTATTCCAAGTTGTCTACTATGCCAGGAGCAAAACAAGAGTCCCTCAGCCTTTCTTGAGAGGCTTAGGGACACAATGAGAAAACATACCCAATTAACACCCAACTCCATAGAGGGTCAAATTATTTTAAAAGACAAATATATCACTCAGGCGACCTCAGACATTCAAAGAAAACTCCAGAAATTGGCTCTAGGCCCAGATCATAACCTGGAGAATCTCTTAAAATGGTCTTTTATAACCAAGATCAGGAGAAAGAGGAGGAAAAAGAGAGAAGGAATCAAAAAAGAATGACAGCTCTAGTAATGGCACTCTGACAAATGAGTAGCTTTTAGGGGCAGAGGGAAGCCACAGAAGCTAAGAACAAGTGCTCCCAATGTGGTCAGACTGGCCACTTTAGGAAGGACTGCCCCTGACTGAACAAGCTACCCGGCCCCCGTCCAGAATGCAAGGGTGACCACTAGAGAGTGGCCTGTCCCCAGGGACTCCAGCTTGTGTCATCACCCCTCAAGAGCCCTGGGTTTGCCTCTCAGTGGAAGACGAGGTAACAGAATTTCTTCTGAACATTAGAGAAAACTTTTCTGTACTTTTCTTTAACCTTGATCTTTTATCCACCAAATCTGTAACTATACCAGTTACCAAAATTTTCACTTAAGCCTTTAAGCTGCAATTGGGATGACTAACTGTTCTCTCATATCTTCCTAATCATGCCTACAAGTCCTCCTCACCTTTGGGGGTAACTAAAACTGGAACAACCATTTGTGTCCATTAGTGCCCCACTACATTTTCACATTAAACACTAAACAGCTTTTTCCTCCTGGAGATATAGTCATGATCAAAAACTCTTCTCTCCAGAAAGTCCTTTTTCTGTTACCTTGTCTTTTGGGAGTGGATTCCTGGATACATCAATCAAGAGTATCAAAAATCCTGGAATCCTCCACCTTCTATGGAAGCAGACTATGAAGAGCCAGCCACAATCCACCTACACTTGTGAGCCTAAGGAAAGTTTGAAGTCATTGTTCAGAAAACAGCAAGAAAGATGTTAATATAGTTTTCTTTTAGTGTCACTGAATTTGTGCTTCTAACCTGATACTGTCCTACCTTTGCCTTTTAATATACAGATCAGATTTATATTTTCCAGAAATGTCATCAAGCCACACACAGTAAAGATGGTTCTGGTTCAAGACCTAATTCTATCATGGACCCCTGTATTGCTCTCCCTCCAGAAAAACTCTAACTGCCCCTTCTATCATCACCCGATTCAGCAGAAAGCAGTTAGATCAAGTCTTCGCCCTTTTTCCTAATAGCAGTTAGAGTTTCCACTCTGAGAGGGAGAATTAATGCAGAGCAGGTGACACCACGATCTGCCATCTTAGCCCTGGCAATGTTGATGATATGGCAGCTGGAGGAACCAGCTTGCTGGAAGGGCTAGAAACCCACGGGGAAACACTGGTGCCTTGCTGTCTCCTCCCTATGCACTTTTGGCTGGTCAATTTCACGGCTGGCCTTACTGTCTCCTCATGTGAGTTTCCGGGACCTTTGAGTTCCAGCACCTTACTGCTAATTGGACAACTGGCTATAACTGACAAAGACCCATGCCCTAAAAGTCAACACTGAGTTCTGGCAACCTACTACTATATAAACCCCTGAGTGGAGAGCCCCAAAACAGAGTTCAGAGAGAGAGCAAGAGAGCTTGTTCCCCACCTGAGTTCTCTCTGCCAGGAGGTTTGGTTTTTGTAGTGTTTTTGTTTTTCGGTTTTTGGCTATAGTTATCATTGTTTGGTAGGCCCAGGCTGGATTCAAAACCGCCAGCTCCGGTGTATGTGGCTGGTACCTTAGCTGCTTGAGCTACAGGAGCCAAGTCTGTTTTTATAGTTTTATATTCTTTGTTTCTGTGAATAAATCCTGTCTTACCACTGATTTGTGGTCCTTTGATTCATTCTTTGAATCGCCAAGACCAAGAACCTGAAACTCCTGTATCAAATAATCTCTAACTTCCTTATCTATGCAAAAAATATACCTTCAGAGTCCATCAATAAGCTGGGAGAAGTAGATATCAAAGTTTTTTTAACACTGATAACTGCGGCTCCAGTTGTTCATTCATTGACCAATGGTAAAATAGCTGAAATGGGGGGGTGGAGCCAAGATGGCAGACTGCAGCTAGCTTTTTACAGAAGCTCCCTTCCAGAAGGAGGCTTAAAGGACAGAAGTTTAGCAAGGGAGCAGATGGTTTGGTGCGGAGCCAAGAGAGAAGACTGGAGAGCACACTTCAACCTTCCTGAGGCGCGGAGACCCCAAAAATACAATCAAAAGGTACAAAACCACTAAGCGGACGGGAGTCCCCACCCCCACAAGAAGGGCTCACAGTTTACTCCATGCAAACAAGTGAGCAGAGTTCAAACATCCTCCCACTTTATCACACAGGAGAAACCCCCTAAAAACTTGACTTCCTACCCCTGCTGGCGTGCCACAGCACCCTCCTACCAGGCATAAAACTGTAAAACTGTATAAAACTGTATGTATTCCCTACCTGCAATTCTGAACTCCAAGGATTCCCCACCCACCGACCCACCCAGACGGAGGTCTGGAGGTTTGTTACCTACGGAATCCAGATTCTTGGGCATCTCCTTGACAAGTGGAGGGGGAAAGGGCTGGTGCTACTCTGTGATGACTGTGGCACTGGAGTGAAGAGAAGAAAGTTGACTTGGAGGAAGCCATACAGCCAAAGTGGCATCCTGAGCTGCAAACTGACGCCATTCCAGATAGACTAGCCCCGTCTCTCTGGGCAACCAGAGGTTCTGGAAAGTAGCCACAGGCGTTAAGGGACTAGGTATCTTTCCTAAGTAAAGAGACAATTAGCACCAGCTCTCAGGGGAGTACAGCTAAGACAAAAGCAGTGGGCAGGAAGAGGCTGGAATTTACACCTGAGCATAAATGCTAATAGCTTGCTGCCCAGAGCTGAAAGTTTCTCACCAGCCCTAGCAACCTCTGACTTGCAGAAGAATTTAGACAGTACAGAAGCTGTGAGGCTGGAACAGCAAGCACTTTCAAAGCCTAAAATTTCCCCTGCCGAACTGGACTCAGACTTCCCAGCGAGTACCTCGCCCACAGGGGAATGCTGAGACAAAGGCAGTGGGTGGGCAGAGGCAGGGTTGAGTCCCTCATCAGCTCCAGCAGACTCTGACATGCAGAGGAATCCAGTGGGGCGAGGGGCTGGAATTGAGAAAACTTTCAGAGCCCAATTTAAACAGGCAAGGGCCCCCTGCCTGTCGCAGATTTCCAGTTGATTTTGGCAGTCATAAACCCCGGGAGCACTTGCCTACTGGAGTGAATAGGGTCACAGATCTGGGGGATTACGAGTGACTAAATAAAAGGTGGGGAAGGAGGTATTAACCTTCCCAGGTATTAACCTTCCCAGGAGGTATTAACTAACCCATTGGCTGGGTGGGTCCCTTTGCCCTCATGGAGCACTGGAGCATATTATATCTGAGGGGTGAGCAGACCCCTCTTATCTAGCTGCCAGAGACATTTGAACTCTCCACCTGAAACTGGTTCTGACTGGGACAACTGATTTGGACCCCTTTAACCAGGCAGACCACCCAGGGACTATTCAAAGGGGCACCCTGGGTGTATGGTTGAGGAACGTTTGATTTTCCTTGATTTTCCTTGCCCAATTATTGTTTGTGGGGGCTGGGGTGACTTAATTGCTGGTATTTCTCCACAGCAGAGACTTCACCCAAGAGTAACTGAATCACTAGGGTAGGACAGAGACCAGCTGAAAATAAGACAGAGCCACTTAGCCCCACCACACCAAACAGGTCCCCAGTCTCTCAGGCCATAACACTGGATGGGTCCTTGACAAACCTCAAGAGGAAAAGTCAAACAGGGTAAATAATCATGGTGCGGAATCAGCGGAAAAGCTCTGGTAATATGAATGACCAGAGTAGATCAACTCCCCCAAGAAAGAATGTGGCTGGTAATATGAATAACCAAAGTAGGTCAACCCCTCCCCCCAAAAAAAGGATATGGCAGACAAAATTGAAGATCCCCTTTATAAGCAAATGGCTGAGATGTGGGAAATTGACTTCAGAATTTGGATTCCAAATAAGATAAACAGAATAGAGGCAAAGATAGAACTAGAAATTCAAGGACCATTCCAAAAGTTCACTCAAGAATTCAAAGACAAAACCACCAAAGATTCTGAAACATTAAGGCAAGAGATTTCAGCCCTCAAAGATCTGAAAAATATGGTAGAATCTCTTGGTAACAGAGTGTAAGAGGCAGAAGAAAGGATCTCAGACGTAGAAGACAAAGCTTCTGAATATGTCCAAACGTCCAAGGAGAATCAGAAATGGAAAGCAAAAACAGATCATTCTCTCAGAGAGCTCTGGGATAATTGAAGAAAACTAATATTCATCTCATAGAAATCCCTGAAGGCGACGAAGTTGCTTCACAAAACACAGAGGCTCTTCTGTATGAAATTATGAAAGAGAACTTTCCAGATATATCAAGAGATCCTGAAATTCAGATTTCAGACAGCTTAAGAACCCCAGCACTACTCAACCCAAATAAGACATCCCCCAGACACATCATAATTAACTTCACTAAAGTTAATATGAAAGAGAAAATCCTGAAAGAAGCGAGATGTAAGAAAACCATAACCTACAAGGGGAAGAATATTAGAATAACCACAGATCTCTCTGCCAAAACCTTTCAGGCAAGAAGAGGATGGTCATCGACATTTAATCTCTTAAAACAAAATAACTTTCAGCCCAGGATCCTGTATCCAGCTAAACTGAGTTTCATATATGATGGAGAAATTAAATACTTTAATGACATCCATGCATTGAAGAAATTTGCCATAACTAAACCAGCTCTCCAGGATATTCTCAGACCTATTCTCCATAATGACCAGTACAATTCTCCACCACAAAAGTAAACTAACTCAGAAACTATCAATCAAACTCTAACTTCTAGTTAAGTTCTCTAGTCAAGAATAATTGGTATATGCCCTCTAGATCAGCGGTCCCCAACCTTTTTGGCACAAGGTATCAGTTTTTTTTTTTTCACATGGATAGGGGAAAGGGAGGAAAGGGACAGAAGGCAGAGCTCAGGCAGTGATACTCTGTGGCCCAGTTCCTAACATGCCACTGACCAGTAGTAGCAATGCAATAAAAGGCACAGCTGAGATGAGAGTCAAGGTCTACCTGATTCTAAAGCACAGGTTCTTATTCACTTAGCTAATATCACTGTTTTAATAGTAAAATAGATATAATCTGAAGATATCATAGTATATTTAATTTTACAAAGCAGTATTAAGTTTACAGAAGTTGAGTTAATTATTGGCACTATAATGAGCTAAAACCACCTAAGAAAATAAATGCTCTACAATAGATAGAATTTTATTTTTAATTAAATGAAAGTCTTTTCAACTCTATCATACCATTTTCTCTTTAATTTTTCAACTCTATCGTACCATTTTCTCTCAGGTTGGGCTCTATGCCCCAAAGTACTTTCAAATCATAATTTCCTGGCAAGAGACCATAAAAGAATCTGAGAATTTTCTCTTCTTTCTTCACCTTTAGACTCTTGTTACTTTCTAGAATTTTTTCCACTTACCCTAAACTGGAAAATTACATGATTCCTCTTCATTTCCTACAATAAACCTATACAAAGTTAAACACTCCAACACACTTTATAGCCCTAAAGACACTGTTGCTGCATTCACTTTCTTAATAGTTAATTTTTCAAAAAGCAAAAATCCAGGAAATATAGACAAAACAAATTTTAAAATGTTGTAACATATTCATGTTCTATTAAAATTGCAAATAATTTTATTTTAAAAATGTTTAACTATAAGGCTCACAAATTTTCCTCCAGTTCATTACAAATATTTTAAGTACATCTAACAATTATATTTGCTTTTAAGAACTAAGAAAGGCAACAAAATCTTGACTTTTTAAAAAATAATAATATCTACAGGAAATTTACCAAGGTCTACCTATCAACCTACCATATATAATAGAAAATGCACCATGATTTGTGCCAAAGATATAGCTATACTTAAAAGCTAAATTTACTCATACATTTTCTACATTTATTCCCCTAAACCTCACAAGGATGGGGAATCTGTGGTCTTGGCGCCATATGTGGCTTTTCGGATCCTTGAGTGCAGTCTTTTGACTGAATCCAAATTTTACAAACAAAATTTTTTTTTTTTTTTTGAGACAGAGCCTCAAGCTGTCACCCTGGATAGAGTGTAGTGACATCACAGCTCACAGCAACCTCCAACTCCTGGGCTCAAGTGATTCTCCTGCTTCCACCTCCCAAGTAGCTGGGACTACAGGCGCCCGCCCCAATGCCTGGCTATTTTTTGGTTGCAGCCGTCATTGTTTGGTGGGCCCAGACTGTATTTGAACCTGCCAGCTCAGGTGTGTGTGGCTGGTGCCTTAGCCACCTGAGCCACAGGCACCGAGCCCCAAATTATTTTAATAAAGAGATCTGTTTTGTGAAGTTTGGATTCAGTCTAGGGGGCTGCACTTGGGGATCTGGGTGGACACATGTGGCCTTGAGGCTGCAGGTTCCCTACCCCTTGCAACTTAATTGCAATAATCTCAAACATTAGCATATTAGCAAAACTGTTACACCAAGTAAAGTTTAAACTCTTGATGTCTGCTTAATTTTTACAGGTTCTTATAGCTAGAGATTGAGAGAAAGGATGAAGAGGTGGTGGCTGTTTTCAGCTGTTTGCACAAATGGACACACTACTTAGCTTGGTTTTTCAGTGCTATTTGATTTACATGGTAATAGCAGCACATATGAAGTCATTTCTCAGTATATAACTATTGTTCTTTGTAAACAAGCTAAAGAGAGGAGACTGAGAAACAATTTATGACTTTGGTGCTTTGTAAAAATAATTTTTGGTTTTTTAAATTGGTATTATTTTTACCTGTTGGTTTACAGAAATGAAAATCATTGTTGCCTACAAGCCCACACTCTGTGAACAGGAGGCAGGAGGGTATTGCACCCAGGAGTTGGAGGCTACAGCGAGCTATGATTACACAACTGCACTCCGCCTGAGGGACAAAGTAGGACCCCCATCTCAAAAAAAAAAAAAAGAAAGAAAGAAATTAAAATTAGCATTATAGCCAATGAGGCATATCCAAGGTGCGATCATTGCTAACTAAAATAAAAATAAAATTTTAAAATCCCAAATGTATTTGACAATAAAAAAAAGATTCTAAGATAAATAGCCTAAATATGTTACCCATAGAAATTTAAAACTACTATAAATGTAATATTACAATATTTGTACAAAGCTATAAATACTCTCTGAAATTCCAATTACCTTCAGAAATACCCTAAGTCCTTAAAAATCTAAGTAATACTACAAAATGACAGATAACTTTTCTAACCTTGGGAATTTTGTGGGCTTTTCAAAATAAAATCTTTTTTTTTTTCTTTTTTTATATTGAGACAGAGTCTCACTAGGTCACCCTCAGGAGAGTGCCATGGCATCACAGCTGACAGCAACCTCTAACTCTTGGGCTTAAGCGATTCTCTTGCCTGAGCCTCCCAAATAGCTGGGACTACAGGTGCCTGCCACAACACCCAGCTATTTTTTGTTGCTGTTGTCACTGTTGTTTTAGCAGGCCCGGGCCAGGTTCAAATCCACCAGCCTTGGTGTATGTGGCTGGCACTACAACCACTGTGCTACAGGGCGTCAAGCCCAAAACAAAATCTTGATAAGAAAAATATGATTATTTTCATATAAATTTTAGAAACATAAGTATGGCATAATTTTTCTCTCCTTCTTTATTGCATAATGATGTTCTTAGTTGAAAGATTATTTTGAAGATGTAACTGAACCCCTACCAAAAAAAGGCCTCCAGAATGCAAAAACTGACACAAAGAACATATACTTTACCTCAGAAAAGGAAAAGCTATTCTCAGATCACATAATTATTTCTAATATAAGCAGCAGTTTAGATAGACACAGCAATGAGAAATGACAGATAACAGTAAAAGAAAAAGACTAGACTAGTTTTAGAAGAAAAAACTACATGTAGCAACAAAGTTTCAAACCAAATGGCAAGAGCACACTTGACTGTTTCAGTGTAACTAGAAAGAAAAATAAAAAATAGCTCTTTCCCTCTGGACACTGAGTAGAATAGCATAGCTAAGAGGCTCAGATCCCTTAAAGATCCAGCTTCACCCTCCCACACCAAGGCAAAGGAAAGTGGAGATGTAATGGACATTAATACTGCTTTACAATGTATCTAAAAAAGGACATGAAGGATTTCTAGAAGGAAAACTATGAAACTCTGAGAAAACAGCGTAAGATAACAAATGGAAGAACATACCATGCTTATAGCTGGAAAGAATTATCATTAAAATGTCCATACTACCCAAAGCAATCTACAGATTTAATGCAATCCCAATCAAAGCGCTGATACTTTGAAGAACTTGAACAAAATAACTTCATTTTATATGGAACTAGAAAAAACTCTGAATAGCAAATACAATTTTTAGAAATAAAAACAGATCTGGAGGCATCTTGTTACCAGACTTCAGGTCATACGATAAGTCTATAGTGATCAAAACAGCATGGTACTGGCCCAAAAATAGAGATATAATCTATGGAATAGAATAGAGTATCTAGAGATGAACCAGCCACATAGTGCCATCTGATCTTTGAAAACACAAACAAAAGCATGCACTGGGGAAAAGAATCACTATTTAATAAATGGTGCTGGGAGAACTGGTTAGCCACATGTAGAAGACTGAAACTGGACCTATACCTCTCACCATTAACAAAAATTGGCTCTCATTGGATAAAAGATTTAAATTTAAGATACTTTGTTGTCCATGGTAGAGTGCTGTGGCATCATAGCTCACAGTAACCTCAAACTCTTGCGCTCAAGCAATCCTCTTGTTGCAGCCTCCCAAGTAGCTGGAACTAAAGGCACCTACCACAACGCCCGGCTATTTTTAGAGATGGCGTCTCACTGTTGCTCAGGCTGGTGTAGAACTCCTGAGCTCTGCCTTGGCTTCCTAAAGTGCTAGGATTACAGGTGTGATCCACCATGACCAGCCCAATGCTTACTATTTTTAAAGGTATCCCAAATCACTATCTTGGCAGAGTCTTTCACATCACATTATTTTTTTCATTAATATTAACAGATTAATCAAGTGCTCCTAGTCAGTAAAGGGGGAGTGGGGGAGCAATCACCCACTGACCTAGTGCTTTTATTCTCTTTTATAGAAAGAAAAAATAGAAAATATATAAGCACACAAAAAACTCAATCTGCCAGGAAAATATTATCAAAATATTTTCTTCTCATTAGTTAATTAGTACATTTATTTTTAATTTCCACTGGAATTTTATGGAATCCCAAGACTTAATGTGACTCTTGCTTCTAGTACTGGAAGTTACATGAACTATAAATTTTATGCAGAGCAATCATTTCTTTCCAACTTCTTTCTAGAATTTTTTTTTTTTAATTGTTGGGGATTCATTGAGATGGTACAAGATGCATCACACATTGAGACCCCACCCCTCTCCCTCCTTCCCTCTCTCTGCTCTTCCTTTCCCTCACCTTCTCTCTGCTCTCTCCTTTCCCCACTCCCCACCGTGATGTTAATTGTCATTAATTGTCCTCATATCAAAATTGAATGCACAGGATTCTTGCTTCTCCATTCTTGTGATGTTTTACTAAGAATAACGTGTTCCACTTCCATCCAGGTTAATACAAAAGATGTAGAGTCTCCTTTTTTTTTTTTTTTTTATGGCTGTTATAAAGGCTACTGACGTATACAAAGGCTACTGACTTGTGGACACTGATTTTATATCCTAAGAGATTACTGTATTTTTTGATGACTTCCAGGAATCTTGTGGTTGAGTCTCTTTCCAGAATTTAAATTTCACTGATTATTAGGGAAAGACCGCAAAGATGACTACTGGAAAAGTGTTATTGACTGCTATTTGATTGCAAGATAACAAGCTAATTCACATACCCACTTATAAATACAACCTCATACCTCTTAATACAGTGAATAAGTATACTAAAACTAATTCTTCCTAAAGTTATGTGACACAGTTATAAATACAAATTATCAACTGTATGGCTGAGATACATACCTCATTTTATTTATTCAAAGCACAAAAAAACAAGAGGAGCTAAAATCAAAACTAGAAAGGAATAACATGACACTTAATATCTGGAGATGTGTTTCATTTTGCAATTCATCATACTATAGTTAAAGTTGGATTTATAAGGCAGCCTTAAAGTCACCCTTGAAATTTCATTTTTTGCAAACCAACACAAGGCAGACTAAAAGTTCTACCTAAAAATAAAGCCTAAAATCTGATTTTATCAACAGTTGTGTTATTTGTCTCGGATTCCTTTATTCTCTATCTTTTTCATTTAAGAAAATAAGACACTAGGTCACCTAAAACATTTACAGGTGAAACCTGAGAGTGGATATTAACATAATAGTACTTCAAAGGATAACCAGAGTAAATAGGTAGAACATAAAGATAAAAGTCTACTCTATATAATATAATCTCTACCACAAAATTTGAGTCTCTTCATGCCCAGTTTCTGACTTAAACTTACAAAATTAATGTGTGATAGAGATATTATCCAGAGACAAGAGCTCAACAGTATCAGCACTATCGCATTTTTTGACTATTCCATACTTCAAAAGAATAAATCATTTCACTGACCTATGAATAAGACATTATTAAAAATAATAGGATATGAGTACCCAGATTAGGATTTTGAGATACTATTTTTTTTTTCACTACAAGAAGGCAGAACTTCTTAAGAGAAAGGGTTGTTTCCAGATCTGAGACAGGAAATAATATACAAGATGATTCCCAAGAATCTTATCACAACAGAGAACAAGGAAGCTGTCAAAAACCACTAGGGACATGATGTCTCTGGGAGAGACTCCTGCTGGTCAAATGCAGGACAATTTGTCCTTTATGACAGTTACTGCAATGGATTAAAGTCCACCAAATATATTTAAATCCATCAGCTAATTATGGCATTTAAAATAAAAAATAAAAGAATTGGTCAGCTTTGGAGGAAAATTGGAGAACTAATATAATATCTTGAAAAATGTCAAATTAAAGGAATAAATCAAGCATTTATCCTGTCTTTCCTTTATAAAGGATATCCTGGTTAACTAAACAGAAGATGAGGAGAAGTGACTCTTTATAAAACCATTCCCACTAATAAATGAAAACAAAATGATGTACTTAGAATTTTGCTATTTTGCAATACCCAATGAATTAACAAAAAAAGCACTAACCATCAGCAGCTGTGAACACCACAAAAAAAGACAATCAGACATTAAGAGATCCCTATAATCTTGCCAAACCCCACCTATAATAACGCCTAAGGGATTGAAGTTGCATCTGCTCCATCTCCGTATGGAGCTGCCCTGCGAGAAATACACGAGAACAAAGGAACATGTTGAACTTCACCTTGAAAATCAATTAGTAAAATCCAGACTCTGGAACACTACAAATAGCCTGGGTTCTTCAACAGGAAAAGGAAACGAAAAGGATGAAGGGATAACAAAGATTGAAAGTGTCAACTCATACCAAATAAGCTGAATATGCATATCTAGAGTATCTAGCAATGCACATTTAGATTATTACTATAAAAGTCAGGATTATGGTTACTTATGGGGAAGGACCACTGATATCTATAAAGGTATCTGCCTTATAATAATTCACTAAGCCATTATCTGTTTTGCACTGATGTTTTATTTTGCAATAAAAAGACTTGTTTTTTGGAGACAGTTTCAAGCTATCATCCTGGGTAAAGTGCCATAGTGTCAGAGCTCACAACAACCTCAAATTCTTGGGCTTAAGTGATTCTCAAGCCTCAGCCTCCCAAGTAGCTGTAACTACAGGCACCTGCCACAACGCCCAGCTATTTTTTCTACTGCAGTCATCACTGTAGTTTTAGCTGGCCCAGGCCAGAGCCAGCTTCAAACCCGCCAACCTGGGTGTATGTGCCCGGCACCCTACCCACTGAGCTACAGGGCACTGCCTAAAAAGATTTTTTTAGAAAATAGCAACTTACCAGCACACCTGAACATTTAAACATCTAAAAAAAGGCTACATATGTTCTCATTCTCTAATCTTGTGAAGACAAGAGGTTAAAAATAAAAGTCAGCACCCATCATTTTCTCCCTATTTCCTCTTCTAGGGAAACACCGAATATCACATTTTGGGCCAATCAGATTCACTTTCCTACGAGGATGAACTTCCAAGAAAGAGACTATAGATACCAAATCCTGTTCCACTCCCAGTCTTCCCCCAGCCGCCAAGTTGCTCAAACACAAAATATAGGAGCCAAGATTGTGATTCTTCTTTCTTCCTCATTCTCCACATCTAGTCTACAGTCAGTCCTTCATTTTTAACCCCAAAATAGAACTCAAATCTCCCTATTTCTCTCCATTGCCACTGATTCCATCATCTCTAACCACAAACTACCAAAATAACCTCCCAACTTGTTTCTCTGCTTCTGTTGTTAACCCTCTACAATCTACTCTAGCCAAGGCAATAAGAATAATCTTTTAGGCTCAGCGCCTGTGACTCAAGCAGCTAAGGCGCCAGCCACGTACACCTAAGGTGGCGGGTTCGAATCCCCAGCCCGGACCCGCCAAACAACAATGATGGCTGCAACCAAAAAATGGCCAGGCGTTGTGGAGGGCACCTGTAGTCCCAGCTACTTGGGAGGCTGAGGCAGGAGACTCGCTTGAGCCCAGGAGTTGGAGGTTGCTGTGAGCTGTGATGCCATGGCACTCTACCCAGGGTGACAGCTTGAGGCTCTGTCTCAAAAAAAAAAAGAGAATAATCTTTTAAAAACATAAATTGCTTAAAATCTTGCTTAAACTCTTTTAATGATAGTCCACCGCATTGTGACTTAAATCCAAATTCCTTTCCATGGCCTCAAGGCATCACTGACCTCATCTCTAGCCACTTTCTCCCAATAATACAAGCCAGCCACAATGGCCTCATTTCAATTCCTCACATACACTAAGTTCTTTCCACCTCCAGGCCTCCTCATAGCTTTTCCCTCTGCCAGGAATCCTTTTCCCCTGCTATTCACATGGATAATTTCTCAAGGTCAGGCTATAGCTTAAATATTACCTCCTCAGAGAAGACTCTCTCCAACTGCCCTATTAAGCAGGTTCCACCATTTTTTCTATCAATACATGCTACTTCTACTTTTCATAGCTCCAGCTCCAAACTAAGGCAAAGAGCCCATCTGTTTCATTTACTAATGCACTCAGCACCTGGAATTTGGAAGGCAGTCAATTAATAATTGCTGAATGTATGACTAAATGAGCAAAATGAATGAACTCAAGGCTCACAGCCAATTTCTGCCAAAAGCAACCATCAGTAAGTAAAGAAAGCCAATTTTCAGAAAAAAACAGGAGAGCAGTACAACATTAACAGAGACATAAGACTGTGTGACTCAAGAGAGGTCAAGGAAATTAGCTACCTATTATCTTCAGTTTATACTTTCCTGAAACATATAAAAAGTTGACCTAAATGACAAAAAAAAGTTTAACTGGCATTCCTTTCCAATTATAGCACTCTAATTCTCATGATTTCAGAAAACCTAAAAATGAAAAGATGATCTGGAAAAAGAATAATATTCTAAATGTTCAACAATTTCTCAAATTATATGTGTATCAAGATTCTGAGATATGATAGATCAAGATAGCTGAAATATCTGAAAATTACTTAATCACCTCCTTACTAAGATCTCATATAAATATTATATAAATCTGTAGACTAATTCAGAACCAAATACAATACTACTTACACTAATTATAATTGTTAACAACTCTCTGTAATTCTCATTTTGCTATGAAGTCATTTCTCAAGAGATATTCTTTGATGTACATTCAGAAATTTAAGGTAATTTTCACATTAATAGTCACGGTGTACAAACAATAAACTTTTTTTTTTTTTTGAGACAGGATCTCACTCTGTTGCCTGGACTAGCATATGTGTAACCATGGTGCCATCATTGCTCACTGCAACCTCAAACTCCTAGCTCGAGTGATCCTTCTGCTTTCGCCTCCTGAGTAGCTGGGACTATGCGTGTATGCCATCACACTTGGCTTATTTTTTTTTATTTTTTGCAAAGATGAGGATCTCACTATGTTGCTCAGGTTGGTCTGACTTGAAGTGATTGTCCTGCCTCAGTCTCCTAAAGTGCTAAGATTAAATGCCTAAACCACCATAATCTGCCCAAACATATTTTTAATATTCTTAATATATGTCTGTTTACATATTTACTACTTTCATTTATTCAACTTGAGACCCTATGTAAAAAAAAAAAGCTGTCATAAGACATTTCAAATATAGAATTTTTGTTCTTAGAGCTAAAAGCTTCCTGAAATTAGAACAATCCAAACATACGTGAAACGATTAAAAAACAAAAACAAAAAAAAAGGAAGCTTGAAGCAAAAAAGTTGAAGCAAAACTTTAAAAGAAAGGTTTCTGTTAGATTAGCATAAATTTTCCTTTCTAGAAGAAAAATGTAAACACTTTTGATAGTTACAGAGGGTAGAGCTGTTAGGGAGTCAGAAATTGAGGTCATAATTATAGTTGAATGTTTCCAATGCACAGGGTCAGTCAATACCAGAAGGCAAGTGAGACTAACTCATAGCAGCCTTCATACATAGTATTACATTTCCTTTGTAAACTGTCAAACATTACAGAAAATCATTTTGGATTTTCCCACACTTTAATTGGGATATATATAAAGTTTAAAATATAGTTATTCTTAAGTATTAGTTTCCTTTCTCCTCCTCATCTCTTAAAGTTCTCTTCTAGGGCAGCACCTGTGGCTCAGTGAGCAGAGCGCTGGCCCCATATATCAAGGGTGGCGGGCTCAAGCCCAGCCCTGGCCAAACTGCAACAAAAGGTAACCAGGTGTTGTGACAGGCACCTGTAGTCCCAGCTTCTTGGGAGGCTGAGGCAAGAGAACCGTCTAAGCCCAGGAGTTGGAGGTTGCTGTGAGCGGTATGATGCCACAGCACTCTACCAAAGGTGATAAAGTGAGACTTTGTCTCTACAAAAAAAAAAGATTCTCTTCTAGAGGCTCAGTGCTCAGCGGTTAGGGTTCCAACCGCATGCACCAGGGCTGGTATAGAACATAACAACAACAAAAAAAAAGCCAGGCATTGTGGAGGGTGCCTGTAGTCCTAGCTACTTGGGAGACTGACGCAAGAGAATCACTTAAGCCCAGGAGTTTGAGGTTGCTATGAGCTATGATGCCACAGCACTCCACCAAAGATAACATAGTGAGACTCTTGTCTCAAAAAAAGATTCTCTTCTAGAATCTTAAAGATGTATATTGGTTGCCACAGTAACATCACTCTGGATTAATGATCTCTTTTAAGTTATTAGTACAGAGATAGAAATGACATCAGTTTCTTGGCAAAATTAAACACCAACAATGTTTTTTCAAACTACAAAACACAACCCATTAGATCATGAAAATAATTTGGTAAATCATGAGCAGCATGTTTTAATGAAATAAAAACATAACAGAAAATGTTAAAATACCAGAAAACGTTAACGCATAGCATATTTTCTGAAACTTCCTTCAGTTTTATATATATGGGTCTGTACTGAGTCTCAATACCAAAGATAAAGAAGAATTTTTTTGAAAGCAAATAAAATACTAATATGATGGACTGAAGCAGTAGTACCTCTAGTTCAACATATATAAGTGTTTGAAACCAAAATTCAAATTCTTCACAAGTTCTAAGCGTTTATTTTTTCTCCCTCATAATCCAAAAAGAAGTATTCAATTTAAACCTTTTATTATTGAAGATTTATTGACCACACTTCTGGAATAAGCACTTACTTTAGAAAAGCAAATTTCAACCCAGTTTGTGTTTCATGTATATGTACCTTTTTAAAATATTTCTAACTTTAACACCAGTATATTCTGTAAATCAGCCCCTTACAAACAGTAAGTTATTTTTATCATTGCCTAAAATCAACTAAAGATTCAGTTACTCTACTGTCTTTTTGTTTTGTTTTTGAGAGAGAGCCTCCCTCTGTCACCTAGGCTGGAAGGCAGTGGCACAATCATAACTTACTCCAGCCATGCCAGCCTTGCACTCCTGAGATGAAGCGATCCTCCCGCCTCAGCCTCAACCAGCAGTTGGGACTATAGGTGCATGTCACTACACCCAGCTAGTTTTTCAACTGTATTAAAATGCAACCAAAGTCTGCTTACCAAATTTTATTGTCATATTCCCTCTCACCAATAAGGAATAGCCAAGTAACTGTTCCCATTACAGGGCCTAAACCAATGCTAACAAAGCTGATGCCATCCTAAATTAACCAAGAAAAGCCAAAGGGAAGACAGTATAAGCTTTAGGGACCAACCTGTGATTTAAAGAGATGCTCCTGTTTGCTCATGTTTTTTCTCCTTCCACTAAAGACTTTGAACATTTTGTCCACTTGCCTGTCTCTAAAATTGGAAACTTCCCTTAGGGTCTCTACCCTAAGGCTGCTGTCTTTGTTTTATTTTTGTTTTGTTTTTGTTTTAAAGAGTTCTTAGAGTTCATCTTCTCAAAGACAACTCCAGCTTTCCACTTACTGAATCTGATAATAATGTACACAAAAATGTTATCTTCCAATAGTCTGAGGACACATAAATTAGAGATAGAGACATAAAATGATCTACACCCTCTTCTCAGTGCAATGCCTTCATGATATTCCTGATGTCCTACTACTTACTTAACTGGGCTATTGTTAAGCTCCACCCAATCCAATTCTTGAAAGCTAACGGTTCTCTCCCATAAAATCTCCACTTCTAATTCCTGGACTGAGGTCAGGGCAATAGATGCTTCAGTCTGGCGGGGGGCCTCTTCAAGCTGAATACATGAATACTTGTTACTTTATCCTCCTAGACCTTTATCACTCTACCTTTGCTTTTTCATTCCATAATAATCTGTCTTCTGATGATTCACCCACTCATAGCAATGTCTGCCCTCAAATGAAATATTTTTTTACCTTCATTTTTCATTTGTGTAAATGTACTTTGTAATAATAATTTATTTATTTCAATCTTCAACTTTACTGCACTCTATTAAACTAACCTTTCACACTATTTTAAAAAATGTTTTTGCCACAGAATCCCACAACAGCTTAAATCAAAGAACTCTCCTCAACCTGTCTTAAGAAAAAGTATGCTTTGGTAGCTTACTTTCTTATTATACTTCCAGTGTTTTCATTGTTCAACACTAACTTTTCTGCCAACTATACCTTAATCAATGAATTTTAAATTTTAAGTAAATATTAATCCTATAATTTATTGAGGAACAGGATCTATCTGGTAAAGTATCACTTTCTAGCAATGACAGTCCATCTTCTCTCTGATAAGCACTGAATATAACAACCTACCCTCCAACAGAGTTCTCATGCTGTCCCCTGTCACCACTGAGCCCCATCTCCCTTCATGAATGTTCTACTTGGTGAAGAACCCATGTTCTGATCATTTCCTTATCCACCTATCAAAGCTTACCTATTCTGCAGTCATTTTTCTCTCAGCTAGCAGTTCCCCTATAATGAAATTTGATAAATTCAACCTACCGAAATGCTAATAATTAATAACCATTTATTTAGTGGATTTCCTTTCAGAGAGAAATATTTTTAATAAGACCTTCTGAAGACCTCTATGATCAGGTCTATTAGGGAAATCTGGGGAATCTGAAAGTCATTCTGTTACCTCAGGTCAGTAACCTGGGTGACCACAACTATTGCCTATGTTTAACACAAGCCTTTTGGGGGACAGTATTATGAACCAAATTAATGAACGTGAAGGTAAGAGGTGCCTTCTATTTCATCTAGGACTCTGAGCCATCATTCTTTAACCTGGCTACACAATGGAATCTCCAACTCCGAGAAGAAAAGAATGATACCCAAAGAAGCAAATTTCAACAATAGTGACAAGGCTGGGCCTAACACCCAGGCCAAACAGTACATTAGTGTGTGTGTCATATACATGTGTGGCATACGTGTATATATGAATATAAACAACATATAAAAATATAAAGACATATGAGGACAAATGTTCAATTCTAGACAGTGATTACCCTTTGGAAGATGGGAAAGGAATGCAATTGAGGCAATAAACACCCGGGAATTCAAATGTATTGGTAATATTTAACTACTTCAGATGGGTGGTGATACATAAGTATTTATGAAATTAGTTCCCATTATCTTTTTTATTGTTTTTGGAGACACAGTCACTATAACCTCCAACCAGTGGGCTCACGTGATCTTCCTACCTTCACCTCCAAGTACCCAGGACTATAGGCATGTGCCACTACACAAATGAAAAAAGTTGATATTTTATAATTTTTTATAGGGATAGGGTCCCACTATGTTGCCCAGCCTGGTCTAGGATTCCCAGCCTCAAGTAACCCTTACCTCAGCCTCCCAAAGTGCTGAGATTACAGACATAAGACACTGTACCAGCCCCCAATATCCTTTGGATCTCTAAAATTTGGTAACAAAAAGGAAGAATAGGAAGATGGCATATAATCAAATGCATATCATATTAGAAATACAGAGAAATATTTCAGATTTTAAAGTACTTTAGAGAAGATACTTTGAACCAGGCCTTGAAGGAAGAATAAAGCAAATTATTATTCAGGCAAAAAAAAAAATAACACAAACTTTTCTAAAGGAAAAGCATGAACAAAAGCAAAGCTAGGAGTACCCAAGGCCTACAATCTAAATAAAGAACAACAGGGAAACTTCATGAGGAGACATTCATGTTATACTAATCCCTTATATTTGAATATCTCAAAATTTTTTACTGAAGGGTAGAGGTTAAGATTGAGACAAAGAGGATTTGCATATTACATAAACAAGTGTGCCCCTAATTAAAAAAAAAATTTTTTCTAAAGAGTACCATGGACCAGCCTGAGCAAGAGCAAGACCCTCATCTCTAAGAAAATAGCCAGGTGTTGTGGCAGGAGCCTATAGTCACAGCTGCTTGGGAGGCTGAAGCAAGAGAATCACTTGAGCCTAGGAGTTTGAGGTTGCTGTGAGCTATGATGCTACCACACTCTACCGAAGGAAACAAAGTGAGACACTGTCTCAAAAAATAAATAAAATAAAGAGCAGCATGATTAAAGTGATGTTTTACCTAATAAATCAAAAGCTATGTGCAGGATGAACTAAAGCGACTATGTTCTATGAAGGATTAGGAGGTTCTGTAGGATAGGAAAAGGGGTAAGGGAGTAGGAACTAGATCCCAGTACCCTGACCCTTCTCCCAACAGATCCCTTCTGCTGTTAAAATGTTTCTGCTATTAAAGCATTTTTGAAAACCACTAACGTGCCCACTTAGATGGTACTGATGCAAGTCAAGTGTGAGGGTCATAAAACCCTGGAATGAGGCAGTAATTCTTGAAAATGAAAGGAGGGAAAATTAATCCACAAACTTTTCAGTAGAAAATCTGATCAGATCTAGCAACAAACTAGACAGGATAATGAAAGAGAAGACCTACATGAAAAAATAAAAAATGCCAACTGAGCAGCAACTGCTGGTCATTTAGACTTAACATTAGCAATGCAGATAAGGTCATATTTTTTTTTCTTTTTTTGAGACACAGTCCTGCTCTATCACTCCAGTTACAGTGCAGTGGTGTGATCACAGTTCACTGCAACCAAATTCCTGGGCTAGCTGGAACTACAGGCATGTGACAACACACCCAGCTAATTTTTCTTTTTTAGTAGAGATGGGGGATCTCACTCTTGCTCCGGTGGGTCTTGAACTCCTGACCTTAAGAGATCCTCTTGCCTCAGGCTCCCAGAGTATGAGGATTACAGGTGTGAGCTACCAAGCCCAGTGATATGGCCATCTAAAAGTAAATGAGCACTAAGGAAGTATTACACAAGGCAGAAAACCAAAATGGCATTCTTGCAGGGATTAAGAGAAAATGAGCAAAGGGGACCAAGAGATTATAGAAACGGATGACCATTACATCATGGAGTGCTAAGAAAGAAAGTTTCAAAATGGGGCATCATTGTACACAATAAGAGAGTCCAAAGCCTCTGTAGCCAATCATATCCAGCACTCTCTCTCACACCTGCTCCATCTGACCCAAATTATTTAATCTCTATGAGCCTCATTTAATAGGGAAAACACAAAATAACAATAACATTAGTGAACACATTATGGAACATCATCCTAAATGCTTTACATATGACCTCATTTAATCCCCACAATATATTTTACAGATGAAAAAAATTTAAGTTTAGAACTAGCACAGTAAGTGGCAGCCAGGAATACTTACTGGCCAGTAAGTGGCGGCCAGGAAAGAAATGTATATATAAATTTCCTGGCTGACGGTATGACCTCTAAAATGGTAATTATATATTTTATTATTAGAAGACAATGATCCATAAGGGCAACAGAAATGGCCAGTAATTCCCGGCACAGCCTTCCATGTGGCATACACTCTTAGCATCCTCACCTGTAAGATCAATAATCAATGCCTATAACTATTCTGTGAGAATTAAGTATTAAGAGTATGAAAACATTATGAAAAATTTTTGAGATATTCAAATATAAGAGATTAGTATCACATACCATTTGCTCTTCAAAAATGCCTTCCTAGCATTTTTGCTCATTACTTCAAAATAAATCTCTCTGAAGAAAGCTAAAAATAATTCTGTTAAATGTGCAACAACCACTTTGAAAAGTATAAATCAGCATGGAATTACCACCCACACCTACCCTTGACTCCTCTAGATTCTCTGAAGTCTCTGCAAGGGCAGGGATTTCTGAACACCTATAATGAAATGCTGATAATTTACAGCAGAACTAATCAATAGAGAGCTGGTACTTCAGAGTTGTTCAAGTTGACCTATGGCATTGTCTCAGAGGTACTCCCTTCCAGTCGTTCCATAAGAGAAAAGAAAAAAGGTCCCTGATTCTCTTCTACAGTATTAAAACTGGCTGCCCAGAGAGTACAATACAGATCTTACAAAATGCCAGAAAAAAATCTATCAATTGACTTGCTTCAAGGTCTCTGATAGCAGGTCCCTTTTGAAAACTCCTCCAAGCCCTCCCTTTTTTCACCTGAACAGATGGCTTCCAGACCTTAAGGCTCACATGGTCTAGTCACACAATTCACAATAGCTACCAAAGTTTCTATCTTTTCAATTATCCCATGTTCTTGAATACGCCATCTTTCATCTAAAGATCTGTAGGTAACAAAGCAAATGAACTCTTTAATCTTCACAACAGCGTTATCTAGGCGAGATTAGTACCCCTATTTTATAAATTTAAATGTAAGAACGAGGTTAAATGTTTTATCCAACATCAAATAATTGATTCATTCTCGAGGGTACAATGCATATTATGAACTTTAATTAGTGGACAACTTTGATTTAGCTTCCTAAAATCATTGCAAAGCATACATTTCCAGTACATATATCAAATATAAACATAAACTAACACCATACCAAAGTATTATTTTTACAAGCAAAACTATTTGGGGGGAAGGTTCTAATTTAAGATTCCTACAGTCTTGCATCCATAAATACTTTTGAACTTGGCAAGGGGGGTGATACACCTGTCAGTGCAGCATATGCACACAGTTAAGTTTCACAGATCGTGTAGCTATTAATATTTAATTCTTCAAATTGTAAATAAGCAGCCCACCTTATCAAAAAAAGGGCAATACTATGAAGAACATTTGACAAGAAAGTGTAATTTCCTAGTCTTAGGTCTCCCAGGCTTCGTGAACTTTACACGAGGGAGAACCCTACCCGCCCCAGGAGGTCAGGCCGCGGGGAGCCGGGCGCTGCCCACTGAGCCCTCCACACGCGCCGGGGCCAGCCGGCTGCGGGGAGGCGACGCCTGGCCTCTCCTCAGGGCCCCGGCCTCGTGGACAGAGGCGGCCGGGCGTTCGGACCTGCTTCCCGGCCCTCTGCGTGCCCAGCCCGGCCGGCCAGGAGGGGAGAGGGTCGCAGTAGGGCCTGGCCTAGTCGCCCCCGCCCGGCCGGCGCCGCTTCCCTCCTCCTTGCTCAACACGTTCGTTACCTCTTAGGCGCCGGCGGCTGCTCCATGGCGGCCGGGGGCAGAAAGAGGGACCTGAGGGACGGCGAAGGCCAGAGGGAGGAAAGGAGCCGGGCACCGTCCGGCCGAACCCGAAGAACCACAGAGGGAAACTCTGGCAACTCGGACCAACTTTCTCGTAACTCCGCGGCGGATCCCCCACCCTGGCCAGACCGCGGCTCCTCCCGGCCCGCCCCGCCCCTCGCCGCCGCCGGCGGCCCCCAGAGGATAGGCGGAGCCCGGGGCGCGGAGGGGGAGGAGCCCGCTGCTACCAGCGAGGGGGCGGGGCCGAAACAGAGGGCGGGGCTGACCGCGGAGCCTGGATGGGGGGAAAGGAGGAGGCCCTGGAAGGGCGGGAGAATGAGGCCTATCAGCTCCGCTGCTCACTTGCCTTCGCTAAGTTTGCCGGATCCCATTTGACTCATTAATCTGGGTTTCCCAGAGATCCATCCCAAACATCTTGTGAAGCCGTTTGAAGTATTACTAACTTCCCACGCTTCCCCTCTTTAGTTCTGTTTATAATTACTGGTTATGTTTTCCCCCAGCCATTTGACATTTGTAGCTACAGTGCTAAGGATACTTCTGGAAATTCTAGTTTGTTTTGGATTGTGGACAAGCTCCTCACTACATTTCACAATAATTACGTCTCATTACAGAGAAAATAATTACTTCAATGAGATCTCTCGGTATACCAGATACAGTGCATCGGGGTCTTGCAAGGCTGTCCAACTGGATAATCCGGCAAGTCTATCACAAATTATTGTGCCTAAAAGAGAACTCAAGAAAAGTTGGTTTCCTTCCCTCTCTGATTCTCTCTCTCAACCTGCTCCCAACAACCCACATCCCACTATAATTTGACCCCTTCATGCATCCGTATTGTGTGTACACTGTTTACCTTAAATTACATGTGGATATCTTTCTTATATATATCTTTAATACATATACAATATATAGGTGCTATATAATGATTTTGCTTGTTTTGGGTAGAAATTTTCAAGATGTAGAATCACAGAGGTTTTTCATGAAGGTTAGAACGATGAATATGAAGACGATGTTGAATGCAGGAAATAATATGAAGAGAAGGTTAAATAATACAAATATTAACCCAAATTAAACTTGTCTTTAGCCATTTACGCTAGTTTCATCCTTTTTGTGGATTATTTTAGGTTTCACTATGTAATAAGTTTATGTGATTTATTTTCAAGCCATTATATCTCTCCCTAAATTTAAAGTTTGCATTTATTAAAGACATGTCTAACTGGCCAGAGTAACAGAACAAAACAGGATCTTTAAAATGTTAAAGCTAGAAAGAACCCTTGAAATTATTCCGTTCTACGTCTCACTCTCATCCTCACTTCCATGCCCCACTCCCATCTTTTTGTGTTTACTCAGAAAAGCGCCTTAAGGAGTACTTAATTTCATTTTTTAAAATTATCATACTTTTAAATGGGCTCTCGGTTGTCTTGCGGACCTTAATCTCCACTGAGCCTTTTCCAGTCAAATTACCAGCACCAGCACCCAATGCCTCCTACATTTCAATTATGAAAGAGATAGCAAACCTGCCCTGCCTTTTGTATGACATTTCTTGCACTGCATTGAAGTTCTATCTATTGGACCGTCATCCCATTCCAACTATGAGTCAGTTGAGAGCTAGACCATGTCTTTATTCTCTATTCCTCTGTAGCAAGTGCTCTTACAAAGAGTAAGGTCACTGGGCTGAATGGCTTCCTTTTGGTTCCACAGATTCACTGTTCCTTAAACCCTGCTCTCTGCCCCAGGGGTTTAACCTCTATGGCTGACATCTTAAGCCCTCTGGCTTATGGTTAGGTCGGATGATAGGAGACTTAGCAGAAGATCACCTGAGGGAGAGAAGAATATGAGGTCAAACTAACATGAATTTGTTCCCCTGTTCCCTTCCTGTGATATCCCTTTGGACTAGGTGTGCTCCTAAGAGTCACTGCTCCTTGGAAGACAAACTGCTCTACCCAACTGCTCCTCCTTGCCTCTGACTCTTTGGGCCTAGGGATTGTGACTCCTCTGCTATTCCCTTAGTGCCTTCTCCCTCTACTATGTTCCCCTCTACCTCAATCCTCGTCAAATTATGCTTTGTAAATTAAACACTCTTTAATTGATCCTAATTTGAGTGTACCTTCAAAAGTTTCCTATTGGGGCTCAGCGCCTGTGGCTCAAGCGGCTAAGGCACCAGCCACATACACCTAAGTTGGCGAGTTCGAATCCCCAGCCCAGGCTCGCCAAACAACAATGATGGCTGCAACCAAAAAATGGCCAGGCATTGTGGCGGGCACCTGTAGTCCCAGCTACTTGGGAGGCTGAGGCGGGAGACTCGCTTGAGCCCAGGAGTTGGAGGTTGCTGTGAGCGTGATGCCATGGCACTCTACCCAGGGGGATAGCTTGAGGCTCCGTCTCAAAAAAAAAAAAAAAAGTTTTCCTATTGGGCCCCTGACTGATACACTCATAAAGAAGGATTGTGGAAGGAAGAATAATATCAGAAAATAAATCTCTGAAATCTTTCTCAATTTAAAAAGGGAGAGAGCTAATAATTATTGTATGACTCCAATAAGATTAGCCTCCATTTTCTCATTAAACCCTTCAAACTATTTCATGAAGTACTTATTATTTCCACTTTATAAATGAGATAACTGAGGTTCAGAAGAATGAAGGCCAAACAGAATGTCTATATCCTAATCCAGGCCTTATGAGTCTTTGGCCTCTTTCCACTGTAAGTCAGTCAACAAATAATTAAGTACCTAAGAATACTAGGCACTGTTTTAGGTGCTAGAAATTCATCAGTAGAGAAAAGAGACAAATAGATAAAAATCCTGCCCTTGGGCGTTTACAACCTGGTTGGAGAAACATAATTAAGATATAATGAGTACCTAGTTGGTAATGTTAGACATTGAAAACTAGTAAGGAAAAAAACAAAATGGAGAAGGAGAATACAAAGTGGATGGGAGGCATGAAAAGTGGCTCATATCTATAATTTCAGCACTTTCAGACCCAAGGTAAGAGGAGCTTTTGAGGCCAGAAGTTTGAAACCAGGCTGGACAACATAGCAAGACCCCTGTCTCTATGAAAACTAAAAATAAATAAAACAAAGTAAAGGGGGAAGGGATGAAATTAAGATAGATGGCCAAGGAAGGACTTAATGAGAGGGTGACTAAGGCAGGAAGTTCAGAGCCACTCCACTTCCTATAGCAGATACCTCAAATAGTTATAGGAAGAAAATGTGAGACCAAGGGAACAAGTGGTAAGGCCCTAAGGCAGGAATATGCCTAGTGTGTCCTGTATTACTGAATTAAAGAAGTTGTTTTTCTCCTGAATTACTCAGGAAAATAAATTCCTTAAGCTTCTGTTTTTATTTGTCTGTGGAAAGTCAGCCTGAAGATTCCAAGAAGGAAAACATAGAAATCATCATTCAACCTGCAAATAAGAGGCAGCAGCATTCATGACCAAATGAAAGCTGTAAGAAAATTTGAAATACAGATAAGGGTCACTCAGCTTCACTAACTGTGAAAGGTAATCTGTTTCTGTTTCCAGCTGTTCCACTTGGAATCAAGATTAACTTTGTACTTTAATTATACTAGCAATTATGATTCTCAATTGAATGCTCTAAGAGAAATGTGAGAGAAATCTGCAATTTGAGAACCAATTCCTTTGACTAATTCAGCACATTCTTTGTAAGTGAATACATACACTGCCAAGCTTTATGGCTGGAAAATTATTACGATAAAAATGTTTTTTATTGTTATACTTGTTGCTGATATTCATTGAAACTACAACTTTAGCTGGCATGGTGGTTCATGCCTATAATCCTAGAACTCTAGGAGGCCAAGGCAGGATTGTTTGAGCTCAGGAGTTCAAGAGCAGCCTGAGCAAGAGCAAGACCCCAACTTTACTAAGAGAAAAACTAGCTGAGCATAGTGGCACACACCTCAAGTCCCACTTACTCAGGAGGCTAAGGCAACAGGATTGCTCAAGCCCAGGAGTTTGAGGTTGCTGTGAGCTATGATGACTCCAGGGCACTTTACCCAAGGTGACAGAGTGAGACTCTCTCTCAAAAAAAAGAAAAAAAAAAAGGAACTACAACTTTGTATTTCTCTTCCTCCTCATTTTTATACTTGTTTGAAAAATAATGTTAATTAACAAAGGTTAATCTCCTCTACTATTACTGCGTTTCCCTGAAAATAAGACCTACCCCCAAAATAAGCCCTATCAGGATTTCTATGCATTTGTTAAGTATAAGTCCTACCCCAAAATAAGACCTAGTGATGGGCTTGGCTATGCAGATAGCCACACCATGCATTTTGGTGCAGAGTGGTAAGGAAGACTGGAATACCTTTTATCTGCCATAGCTCCTTTCTCTGAACTGTTTGCACTTGCACGGGTGCTTGTGTGGGCATATGGTACCCGAGGTCTCAGGCATCCTATTGCACATGGGTAAACAGCTAGGGGAAAGGAGTTCATGCATCATTAGCACCAGCCCCACCAACAAGGTCAGCTCCCCTTGTCAGGTTCCAGAAGAAGATGACTTAACTGTATTTGAATAAATGTAGATTGTTAGATACTTAATAAAAATAAGCCGTCCCCTGAAAATAAGCCCTAGTGTGTCTTCTTGAGAAAAATAAATATAAGACAGTGTCTTATTTTCGGGGAAACATGGTACCAGAAAGAGAGAAATCTCTGATCAATTATATTATATGGTTTTTTATTTATAGTGCAATTTGGAAATGTTTCATTCCAAGAGGAAACTTTAAAAAATATTTTCTTGATCAGTTTCTTTTCTAATTCAATTTTAGAATTAGCCTGAAACCAGCAGGTTGCATTTGAATTCAAGCGCTATCTCCCTTTATCATAGCAATCTTAAAATTTTATTTCATTTCTTTGTTTCTTTGACCAGACTGTGAGCATCCTGGGGATCAGAACAATATTTTATTTTTATTTGTCATTTCTAGAGTGTAGCATATCTGTTAACTACAAGTAACAATTCAAAGTGATTTCTAAAACAAGCCCCGTAGTAGGTGTTTCTAGGTTTGGATAATTCCTCCATTTACTTCCATTTCCTGCTGTGCTAGCAGGATGCCTGCAAACAATCTCCCTCCCTTCAAAGGCCCAAGATGGCCACAAATGTTCTAGAATTCATGTGGAGACATGACAATGACCAGCAACAGAGGAAAATTATTTATTTATGAAGATAGTGGAAAGCCCTATTCCAGGAGCCCCTCTGTAGACCACCCTCATTTCCTATTGGCCAGAAATATGTCACAAACCCATCACTGACAAAGAAAAGGGAATCACCAAAACCTGTTCAGACCAAATGCCCATGGAGCAGGGCTTGGGCTTTAGACTTCCCTAAAGCTTATGGCAAGCAGAAGCATATAGACTAGAACAAAATTGGGATTCTGTTATTATGAAAAAATGAGGGAATTATTATTAAGCAACATCCTACTATATCTGCTACATATAAGTATCTAGGACACTACAGGCTCTGAATAAACATTTGTTGAATAAATGAATGGATTTGCACATGAAGAAAACACAAAGAATTTTAAGACACAATAATTCATAAACTATATATTAAGGGAAAGTGAATGTGCCATTTTTGATTTTATTTCTTCTCAACTCAAAATTCATCCTTCATCACCTGCTGTTAAAATGGAGCTAGACCCTTTAAATATTTTTCTTTACCAGATGGCAGGATGTTAAACTGACAAAAGAGAACACTGAGGAAACATTGTATAAGAACGGGATTTTCCCTTTTACCTCCTTGTAAAAGAGAAAGATGTTCCCTCCACAGTCTCCTGCACTCATGGTTACTTCTCAGGGTCCTGTGGCCTGAGCAACTTCAACAGTGCCCACCTCCTGCAACATGTGCGGCTTCTCCAGCCCTTGGCTCCTGCAGTGCAGAGGGGCAACAGCACTCAGTAGCCAACAGTTTCTCTCCTCCAACACCTCACCCCTTCTCAGACAGTTTTGCTGCAGGTTACCCCCAGTTAAAAAACCATGAACAGCTTTCCCCAGCAACCTAAAGGTAAGATTTCTGGAAAGTTCCACATGACAGATTTCCAGCAAGTTCTGCCAGCATAGCACCACAGTACTACCATTCAATGAGGCACAACTGTACCCTCTCCAACAAGGTCTGGATTTCAATCCTGGGGCCCTTCCTTGGGTGCTCTATTTCAGCCCTATTGAGAGTACTGCTCCTGATATCTGCTATTCCTTATTATCTTAGTCCATTCGGCTGCTACAACAAAATGCCATAAAGAACAGAATTTTACTCCTTACAGTTCTGGAGGCAAGGAAGTGCAAGATCAAGTCACTGGAAGACTCAATATTTGATGAAGGCCCATTTTCTGATTCCTAGATAGCCATTTTTTCTCTATGCTTCACATGGTGGGAAAGGGGAACAGCTTACTCATACCTCTTTTTTCAAGGGTGCTAATCTACTCCTGTAGCTCTTACAATTTAGTGATCTCTCACAGGCACCACCTCAGGGTTTAGGATATGAACTAGGTGATAGGAACATGAACATTCAGATGATAGCACCTATACTGTTTGCTTGCTTGCTTTCATTTATAATTTGATAGATTCAAGGGTACGAGTGGGTTTTGGTTACATAGATGAATTGTATAGTTGTGATATCTGGTTTGTAGTGCACCCATCATCTGAACAGTGTCCATTGCATCTGATAACTAGTTTTTCTCCCCCCTTTCCCTCAGACTCCCCCTTCTTATTCTCCAATTCCCAATCTACCACTCTGTGTGTCCCTGTACACCCATAGCTTAGCTCCCACTTATAAGTAAAAACACATAGGATTTGGTTTTCTATTCCTGAGTTCCTTAACTTGGGTTAATGTCTTTCAGTTCCATTAAAGTTACTGCAAAAGACATTATTTCATCCTTTTAGATGGCTGAGTAGTACTCTATGGTGTATATATACCACATTTTCTTTATCCACTACTCAACTGATAAGACACTTAGGTTTATTCCATACCTTTGCAATTGTGAATTAGCATCTATATTCTTTAGAGTTCTCTTTGCTTCTTACTAACCCTTAATACTCTAATCCTCAGTTATAGTTAATAATTCTTTAGACTTTCCCTGTCCAAATAACTGTGTGGTCTCTATTTCTTGCGGTTTCAATATCAGATTGGACTTTGACTGATGTGGAGAATAATAGCAAAGAATCCCAGCCCCCATTATAAATACAGAAAAATGACTGATAAGATCAGTCACCTCAAGATTTAACTGAGACAAGAGCCACTTCCAAATTCACCCTGTTGGCTCAGCACCTGTAGTTCAGTGGTTAGGGTGCCAGCCACATGTACCAGGGCTGGTGGGTTCAAACCTGGCCTGGGCCTGCTAAACAACAATGATAACAACAACAAAAAAATAGCCAGGCATTGTGGTGGGTGCCTGTAGTCCCAGCTACTTGAGTAGCTAAGGCAAGAGAATTGCTTAAGCCTAAGAGTTTGAGGTTGCTGTGAGCTACAATGCCACAGCACTCTACTGAGGTCAACATAGTGAGACTCTGTATCAAAAAAACAAAACAACAACAATAAAAAAAAATTCATTCAGTTGTTGCTGGCAAGATTCAGTTTCTCATGGGTGGTTGGACTCAGGACCTCTGCTCCTTATTAGTAGTTGTCCAGAGATGCTCATGTCCCTGCCATGTATTCCTCTCCAGAGACTAACTGACAGCATGGAGGCTGGCTTCATCAAAGTGGACAAGGGAGAGAAAATAAAAGAGAGAGCAAGATGGACGTCAGTCTTTTGTAACCTAATGCCACAAAAGTGGTATCCTATCATTTTTCCTATGTTCAGTCAGAAGCAAAACACTAATTCTTGTCCACACTCAAGGGGAGACAATGACACAGGGCTTGAATAATAGGAGATAACATTTTGGGGTGATGGATATGTTCACTGTATTGATTGTAATGATGGTTTCAAAAGTGTTTATGTATGACAAAACTTATCAAATGGCACATTTAAATATGTGCAGCTTATTGTCTATCAATTATATCTTAATAAAGCTGTTTCAAAAATAAAATGTTGGTTGACTCGGTGCCTGTGGCTCAAGTGACTAAGGTGCCAGCCACATACACCTGAGCTGGTGGGCTCAAATCCTGCCCAGGCCTACCAAACAACAATGATGGCTGCAATCAAAAAGTAGCCAGGCCTTGTGGCAGGTGCCTGTAGTCCCAGCTACTTGGGAGGCAGAGGCAGGAGAATTGCTTGATCCCAGGAGTTGGAGGTTGCTGTAGCTGTGATCCCATGGCACTCTACCCAGGATGACAGCTTGAGACTCTGCCTCAAAAAGAATAAAATAAAATAAAATGTTGGGCAGTGCCTATAGCTCAGTGGGTAGGGTGCCGGCCACATATACTGAAGTTGGTGGGTTTGAACCTGGCCTAGGCCAGATAAAACAATGACAATTGCAACAACAACAACAAAAATAGCTGGGCACTGTGGCAGGCACTGCTAATCCCAAATACGTGGGAGGCTGAGGCAAGAGAATCACTTGAGCCCAAGAGTTTGAGGTTGCTGTGAACTGTGATACCACGGCACTCTACCCAGGGTGACAGCTTGGGACTCTGTCTCAAAATAAACAAATAAATAAATAAATAAATAAGTGTTATTCTGTGTGCAGAATTTAGGTTCTTTAAAATGAGAACTGTTGGAGGGGCAGAGGCAAGATGGCCAACTGGAGCCAGCTTTCCACAGAGGCTCCCATCTAGAAGGAGAGTTAAAGGAGACAGAAGTTTAGCAAGTAAGCTGATGGTTTGGAGTTGAGCCAAGAGAGAAGGTTGAAGAACGCATATCAACCCTGTTAAGGCAAGCAACTCCAAGGAAACAAACAATAGGTACAAAATCTATCACCAAGCAGATAGGAGTCCCCTCCCCCATGAGAACAGCTTACAGTATACTTTCCACAAACAAGCAAGCAGAGTTCAGATCTCCTCCTATTTTATTCCATGGGAGAGACCTTCTAAAAACTGGAACTCCTTCCCCAGAGGACCCACCAGTATGCCATGGCACTCTCCCACCAGGCATAAAACTGTATATATTGTCTACCTGAAATTCTGAACTCCCAGCACTCTCCTCCACTCTCACCCCAAGGTCTGGAAGCTTGTCTCCCATGGAGTTCAGATTCTTGGGCATTTTCTCGAGA
>NW_003852399.1:27727986-27731525 GCF_000181295.1 Otolemur garnettii | reverse complement strand
CCATGGAGTTCAGATTCTTGGGCATTTTCTCGAGAGGTGTAGACAAAGCATGAGCTGTTGTAGGTCTGTGCTGATTCTGTGGCATGGGTGTAAAGGCTCTATGGACCAAGGGAACCATACAGGAGAGGGACAAGTGGTGCCCTGTGGAACAGAGCAGCAGCTACAGCAGTGGGAACAATAGGATTCACACCCCTAGTGATATTTTGGAGAGACACTCCCCACCTCTCTTGACAACCAGAGAAAGCCAGGCTTCTGCTCCAGTGGCAGCCACTGGCAGAACAGATTTGGCACGGAAATGCAGGCCCTGTGAGTAAAAGGTATGCCTGAGGTGGTAGCTCCCCAGGTGGCATGCAGCAGGGATGAGACTAGAATATGCTTGCAGAAATGGCATACTCCCAGGGTGGGGTGAGGTCAGAAGGGCTGCTTTAGTGAAGTCTAAGAAGCACCTGCCCCCTAGGGGAACATAGATGAGACAAAAGCAGGTGGTGCAACAGCATCATCCCAGGGAAAGGCAGGAACTGAGAGCTGAGTGTGAGCTCTAACCACATCTGCCCCAACAGAGAGTGCAGTAGAGACAGAGATGCCAGCTCCGTGACAATTGGCACAATGGCAGCAGCGCAGGGCAGTGCTGAGTTGCAGTTTCTGTGAACTCAAACAGTGTCTGGCCTACAGGGGAATATACCCAGGACAAAAGAAAATTCTGTGAGAATATAAGTGGCAGCAACATCCATCTGGGTTGGGGATGGAACTGAGTAAACCGTCCCAGCTTCCATTAAGCACCCAAGATTGTCATGCTTCAGCTCCCCCTGCTGGCTAGTGGCAGAGTGTGGCAGTCTGGCCAAGGAGACATAGATCTCCTTGTGACTCAGGCAGGCACAAATCCCTGGAGCATCTGCTCATTGGAGGGAACTGGGTCACAGCCCTGTGGAGTTACCAGTGACTAGGTGCAACAGAGGTGCAAAGTGGGGAAGAAGGCATCAACCTTCCTGGACTAATTCATTTGCTGAGTGGGTCCTTCGAACTCCATGGAGCACTGAAGTGAGTAATACTTGAGCTGCCAGCAGACCCTTGCTATCTAGTTGCTGGAGACCTTTTGAATTGTTCCACTTGAGACTGGGTACAGACTGGGACAATTGATTTGGAACTCTTGACCTGGGCCAATCACCCAAGGACTATCCAAAGTGGTACCCTGGGTGTGTAGTTGTAGGAAAGTTTGATTTTCCTTTTCCAGTTGTTACTCATGGGGGCAGGGTGACTTAGTTGCCAGTATTTCTCCACAGCTGAGACTTCAACCCAGAGTTACTGATTTACTAGGATTGGACAGAGACCAGCTAAAAATAAGACAGAGCCACTTAGCCCCACCACATCAAGCAGGTCCCTAGTGTCTCAGGCCATAGCACTGTACAGGTCCATTGCAAAGCTCTAGGGGAAAAGGTACAGATACCAGTCCCAGCTCTTGGGCAAAGGGCTGGTTAATCCCTTCTCCAGGAGCTCCCAATCTAACTTCACCTTCTCTGCTCATCTAGCCAAATGGTGTTAAATAATCATGGGGTGGAATCAGCAGAAAAACTCTGGCAACATGAATAATCGGAGTAGATCAACTCCCCAAAGGAACAACATGGCAGATACACCAGAAGATCCCATTCATAAACAGATGGTTGAGATGTCAGAAATCGATTTCAGAATTTTGACTGCAAATAAAACTAATAGAATGTAGGTATAATTGGAATTAGAAATTCAAGGAGCATTTCAAAACTTGTCTTAAGAATTCAATGAATTTAAAGACAAAATCACCAAAGATTTTGACACATTGAGACAAGAACTTGCAGCCCTCAAAGATCTGAGAAATATAGTAACAGAATGGAGCAGGCAGAAGAAAGGATTTCTGACATTGAAGACAAAGCTTTTGAATGCTTTCAAATGCTCAAAGAGGAAGAAAAGTGGAGAGCAAAAATGGATCATTCTCTCAGAGAGCTCTGGGATAATTTGAAGAAAACTAATATTCACCTTATAGAAATTCTGAAGGCGATGAGGTTGCTTCAAAAGGCACAGATACTCTACTTCATGAGATAATGAAGGAGAGCTTCCAAGACATGCCAAGAGATTCTGAAATTCAGATAGCAGATGGTTTCAGAACCCCAGCACTACTCAACCTAAATAAGACATCTCCTAGACACATTATAATTAACATCACCAAAGTTAATATAAAGGAGAAAATTCTGCCAGCAGCCCCCATAAGAAAACCATAACCCACAAGGGGAAGAATATTAAAATGACTGCAGACCTCTCTGCTGAAAACTTTCAAGCTAGAAGAGGGTGGTCATCAACTTTTAATCTCCTAAAACAAAATGACTTTCAACCCAGGATCCTGTATCCAACTAAACTGAGTTTCATTTATGATGGAGAAATTAAATACTTTAATGACATTCACATATTGAAAAAATTTGCCATAACTAAACCAGCTCTCCAGGATATTCTCAGACCTATCCACCATAATGACCAGTGCAATCATCCACCAAAAAAGTAAACTCACTCAGAAACTTTTGGTCGAATGTCAACTTCCACAGTGGTGAAAGGATTAAAAATGTCCACTGGACTTTCGAAAAACTCAATACCCAAAATTTTACCAGGCTTATCACTATTCTCAATTAATGTGAATGGTTTAAATTAAACCACTAAAAGGGAACAGGTTGGCTGACTGGATACAAAAACTCAGGCCAGATATCTGCTGCGTACAAGAATCTCATCTTACCTTAAAAGCAAATATGGAGGGTGGCACCTGTGGCTCAAAGAAGTAAGGCACCAGCCCCATATGCTGTAGGTGGCAGGTTCAAACTCAGCCCCGGCAAAAAAAAAAGATAAATATAGATTCAGTGTGAAGTGATGGTCATCTATTTTTCAGGCAAATGGAAATCAGAAAAAAGCAAGTGTTGCAATTTTATTCACAGATACAATAGGCTTTAAACCAACAAAAGTAAGGAACAATAAGGATGGTCACTTCATATTTGTTAAGGGTAATACTCAACATGATGAGATTTCAATTATTAACATTTATGCACCCAACTAGAATGCACCTCAATTTACAAGACAGACTCAAACAGACAGGAGCAACTTGATTTCCTCTAGCACCATAATATTCGGAGATTTTAACACTCTTTTAGCAGTGTTGGATAGATCCTCCAATAAGAAACTAAGAAAATAAATCTTAGACTTGAACTTAACTATTCAACAATTGGATTTAACAGATATCTACAGAACATTTCAACCTAACAAAATTGAATACACATTCTTCTCATCAGCCCATGGAACATCTTCCAAAATTGATCACATATTAGGTCACAAGACTAACCTCAGCAAATTTAAAAGAATAGAAATTATTCCTTGCATCTTCTTGGACCATTGTGGAATAAAAGTTGAACTCAGTAACAACAGGAATCTGCATACTCATACGAAAATATGGAAACTCACTGCTCACAGCAACCTCCACCTCCTGGGCTTAGGCAATTCTCTTGCCTCAGCCTCCCAAGTAGCTGGGTCTA
>NW_003852399.1:27711774-27727844 GCF_000181295.1 Otolemur garnettii | reverse complement strand
TTTTTTTTTTTTTTTTTGCTGTTTTGGCCAGGGCTGGGCTTGAAGCCACCTACTCCTTGAGCTACAAGCACCACCCCACTGCCCTGTGTTTTTAATTTTTATAGGTACATAATAGTTACAAATTTCTACAGGGTATATGTGATATTGTATTACAGGAATACAATGTGAATTAATTAAATCAGGGTAATAGGGGTATTCATAATCTCAGGCATTTATCATTTCTTTCTTTCACTCTTTTAGTTGTTTTGAAGTATACCCTAACCCACTGTTGATTGTGGTCACTTTATTGTGCTACCAAATATTGTTCATTCTATAACTAATTATATTTATCTTTACATTATCCCTCTCACTTTATCCCTCCTTCCCACAACCCTTCCCAGCCTCTGGTAACCATAATTCTACTCTCTGTGTCCATGAGATCAATTGTTTTTAGTATTTAGTTCCCATATATGAGTAAGAGCATGTGAGATTTGCCTTTGTGTGCTTGATTCGCTTCACTTAACATACTGTTCTCCCATCCACCTTGCTACAGATGGCTGAACTTCATTCTTTTTTGTGGCTATATATTATAATATTTCACTGTACAGATGCACCACAATTTATTTATCTATTCTTCTGTTGATAGAAACACAGGTTAATTCCATATCGCTGCTATTATGAATAGTGAGTGCTGCAATAAACATGGGAGAGCAGATATCTTTTCCATATACTGATTTCCTTTCTTTTGGATATATACTCAGAGTGGGATTGCTGGGTCATATGGTAATTCTATTTTTATATTTTTGAGGAACCTCTGTGCTGTTATTCATAGTGGTTGCACTAATTTACAATCCAACCAATAGTGTACAAGGGTTCTCTACATCCTTGCCAGCATTTCATGATTGCCTGTCTTTTTGATAAGAGCCATTTTAACTGGGGTAAGATGACATCTCATTGTAATTTTGATTTGCATTTTTCTGATGACTAATGATAGTGAGATTTTTTTTCATTTATCTATTGGCTATTTGTATGTCTTCTTTTGAGAAATGTCTATTCATACATATCCTTTGCCCATTTTTAAAATCAGATTGATTTCTTTCCTATTGAGTTCTTGAAGTTTCTTATGTATTCTAGTTATGTTGGTATTGAACCTGTGAGCTCAGGCAACCCACTAACCTCAGCCTCCCCAAGTGCTAGGATTACAGCTGTGAGCTACCACCCAGCGATGTGGAAGTTTTCTTTAGCATGATAGAATCCCATTTGTGCAATTTTGCTTTGGGTGCCTGTGCTATGAGGGTATTATGCAAGAAGTTCTTATCCAGCCCAGCATCCTGAAGTGTTTCCTTAATGTTTTCTTTTAATAGTTTTAAAAGTTTCAGGCCTTAGATTTGTCTTTAATTTATTTTGATTTTATTTTTGTATATGCCAAGAGAGAGGGGTTTAGTAGTTTCATTCTTCTGTATGTGGATATCCAGTTTTCCCAGCACCATTTATTGAAGAGACTATAAACTAACCAGGATTCAAATAAACTCAATCAGAAATGAAACAGAAGACATTACAACTGATATCTCAGAAATACAAGCGCTCACCTGAAACTATTAGTAACACCTCTGTGCACACAAACTAGAAAATAGAGAGGAAATGTATAAATTTTTGTAAACACATAACCTCTTAAGTTTAAAATCAGGAAGAAATAGAAATCCTAAAGAGACTAATAATGAGCAGCAAGATTGAAACAGAAATTTTGTACAACTCCCAACAAGGAAAAGCTCAGGACCAGACAGATTCACAGCAGAATTCCATCAGACCTATAAAGAATATCTGGTATCTATCCTCCAGAAACTAACATAGTCTATGAAGCCAGTTATCATAGGGTGACAAGACGTCCACTTTTGGCGGGACAGTCCCACTTTTTAACAATTTGTCCCATGGCCGGGGCATTTTTAAAAAGTTTGGATTTTTGGAAAGAATGCACGAACGGGCAGGAGAACAGGAAGGGAACATACGGTTTTCGGCTGCCATGTGGCTATTTCGCCAGAATATGAGTTTTATATTATTTTTGTTAATTTTATAATGTTAAACTGTAATAATAACAAATAATTTTTGAGAAGTGACTATCGAGAACTGCTTATCAAAGTTTGTACTGTTGTCAGGCCCTGCCCTGCCCCATCCCCTGCCCCACCCGCCCGCCATGTTGTCCCACTTTACCAATGTTAAAATCTGGTCACCCTAAGTTATCACCATGATACCAAAACCAGGAAAAGAAAAGAAATTACAGATCAATATCCTTCATGAGTTAGAAAAAGAATCCTTTCTCTTCTTTTCATGGCTAGCCTAGTCAGTGGTCTGTCGATTTTGTTAATCTTTTTTTTTTTTTTTTTGGAGACAGAGTATCATTTTGTCACCTTGGAGAGTGCCATGGCATCACACAGCTCACAGCAACCACCAACTCCTGGGCTTAAGTGATTCTCTTGCCTCAGCCTCCCAAGTAACTGGGACTACAGGTGCCTGCCACAATGCCTGGCTATTTTTTTGTTGCAGTTTGGCCAGGGCCAAGTTTGAACCCTCCACCCTTGGTATATAGGGCCAGCACCCTACTCGCTGAGCCATAGGCACTGCCCTTTCATTGATTTTTTGTACTGTTTTATTCAAAACAGGGGTGGTTCAATTTCATTGAGTTATTCTCTGATCTTTATTATTTCTTGCCTTCTTCTAGCTTTGTATTTGGTTAGTTCTTGTTTTTCTAATTCCCTGAGATATGGCATTGTTTATAGGGGATGCTGATCTGCAAAAATCCTCAACAAAATACTAGCAAATTGAATCCAGTAGCACATTGAAAAAATAATTTAAGGCCAGGTGCAGTGGCTCATGCCTGTAATCCCTAGCACTCTGGGATGCTGAGGTGGGTGGATTGCTTAAGCTCAGGAGTACAAGACCAGCCTGAACAAGAGTGAGACCCTCTCTCAACTAAAAAGAGAAAAAACTAGCCTGGTGTTGTGGTGGGCACCTGTAGTCTCAGCTACTCAGAATGCTGAGGCAAGAGGATCACTTGAGCCCAAGAATTTGAGAAAGGGCAACAAAGTTAGACCCTGCCTCAAAAAAAAAAAAAAAAAAAAAAAAGAAAGAAAGAAAGAAAGAGAGAAAGAAAGAAAGAAAGTAAAGAAAAGAAAAAATAATTTACTATGATTAAGTTGGGTTCATTCCAAGGATTCAAGAATTATTAGACATAAACAAATCAATAAATGTCACTGACTGCATAAACAGAATTAAACACAAAACCATATTGATCACATAATAGATGCAGGGAAAAAAGCATTTTATAAAATCTAGTACCCCTTTCATGGTAAAAAGTCCTTGACAAACTAGGTATAGAATAAACATACCTCAACAAAGTAAAAGCCATATGTGACAAACTTGCAGCCATCATCATGCTGAATGGGATAAAGTTAAAAGTATTTCCTCTAAGAACTGGAAAAAGATAATAAGAATACCCACTTTTACCACTTCTGTTCAACATAGTACTGAAAGTCCTGGCCAGAGCAATCAGGCAAGAGAAAGAAATAAAGGGCATTCAAATTGGAAAGGAGGAGGTCTAACTATCCCTGTTATCCCTGTTTGCTGATCATATGATATTATATCTGGAAAACCATAAAGACTCCTCCAAAAGACTTCTAGAATTTATAAATAAATTCAGTAAAGTTTCACATTACAAAAGTAATATACCCAAATCAGTAGCATTTTTCTATACAGTATTAACAGCCAAGCTGAGAATCAAATCAAAGACTAATACCATTTACAATAGCTGCAAAAAACACAAAATACTTAAGAATATACTAAACCAAGAAGGAGAAAGATCTCTACAAGGAGAACTACAAAATACTGATGAAAGAACTTGTTGATGACACAAATCGGAAAATCTCCCATGCTCATGGACTAGAAGATGTCCATTCTTCCCAAAATGATTTACAGATTCAGTAAAATTTTCATCAAAATATCCCATCATTTTTTCACAGATTTAGAAAAACAATCTTAGATATCATATGGAATCAAAAAAGAACCTAAGCAGATAAAGTAATCCCAAGCAAAAAAACAAATGAACAAAATATGACCTGACTTTAAATAATACTACAAAACCTATAGTTGTCAAAACAGCATGATACTGGTAGAAAAGTAGACACATAGATCAACGTAACAGAATAGAGAATCTAGAAATAAAACCATACACTTGAACCCAACTGATCTTTGACAAAGCACACAACAGCATACACTGGGGAAAGGATGCCCTTATCAATGAACAGTGTTGGAAAAATTGAAGCTCTACTTGAAGAAGAATGAATCTGGATCCCCATCTCTAACCATATACAAAAACTAACTGCAGGTGGATAAAAGACTTAAATATAAGACCTAACACTAAAAATTCTAGAAAAAACTTAAGAAAAATTCCTGTGGACATTGCCCTAGGCAAAGAATTTATGACCCCCAAAGCAAATATAACTAAACAAAAATAAATGAGACTTAATTAAGCTAAAAAGTTTCTGCACAGCAAAATAAATAGTCAACACAGTAAACAGACAACCTACCGAATGGGAGAAAATGTTCACAAACTATATATCCAACAAAGGACTAATATCCAGAATCTACAAGGAACTTAAGTAAATTAGCAAGAAAACAAACAACCCCCAATGAAAAGTACGCAAAACACATACACAGAAATGGTCACGAAACATGAAAAAAATGTTCACCATCCATAATCATCAGAGAGTTGAAAATTAAAACGACTCCTGTCAGAATGGCCATTATTAAACAACCGAAAAACAATAGATGTTGGTGTGGATGTGGTGAAAAGGGAATGCATTATATGTTGTTGGAGGGAAGGTAAATTAGTACAACCTCTATGGAAAACAGTATAGAGAGTCCCCAAAGAACTAAAAGACCTACCATTCATTCAATCCAGCAATCCCTCTACTAGGTAGCTATCCAAAGGAAAAGAAGTTATTAGATCAAAGAGACATGCACTCATATGTTGGTCTCAGTACAATTCACAGTTGCAAATAAAAAGAATCAATCAAGTTCCCATTAATCTATGAATGGATTTAAAAAAATGGTGGGATATATATATATATATATATAAAAATGTATTTTTGCAGCAACTTGGGTAGAACTGAAAGCTATTATCCTAACTGAAGTATCTCAGGAATGGATAAACAAGTACCAAATGTACTCACTTTTAAGTGGGAACTAAGTGATGGATATACGTGGTCATACGGAGTGGAATAAAAGATTTGGGACACTCAGAAGGGGATAAGGATGAGGGTTTAAAAACTACCTATCTGGTACAATGTACACTATTCAGGTGGTAGGTACACTAAAAGTCCTGACTTCACCACTACACAATCCATCTATGATTCAAAAAACTACCTCTATTTCCCCAAATCTATTGAAATAAAAAAATTCACAAAATATACACCTGAACCCCCCCCCCCAAAATGAATGAAGCAGTTCTATATTGATATGGAAAGATCTCCTAGAGACTAAGTGGAGGAAAAGCTACTAGATAAACAATCATATAGGATAACTTCATTTATTAAAACCAAGTAATTATATATGTTTCAAGATGTCTTTTAAAAATTTAATAGGAGGCTCGGCGCCTGTGGCTCAAGCGGCTAAGGTGCCAGCCACATACACCTAAGGTGGCGGGTTTGAATCCCCAGCCCGGCCTGCCAAACAACAATGATGGCTGCAACCAAAAAATGGCCGGGCGTCGTGGCAGACGCCTGTAGTCCCAGCTACTTGGGAGGCTGAGGCAGGAGACTCGCTTGAGCCCAGGAGTTGGAGGTTGCTGTGAGCGTGATGCCATGGCACTCTACCCAGGGGGATAGCTTGAGGCTCCGTCTCAAAAAAAAAAAAAAAAAATTTAATAGGGATCACACACCTGTGGCTGAGACTGCTAATTGTCCTAGCAAATCCATTTCCCCCCTCCTCCATAGTAAAAGAATAACTCATTTTAGCTGGCTACATTTCCCAGCCTCCCTTGCAATTAGAATTGGCCATTGGCAAAAAAGAAAAGCCTTGGACCAGATGGTTTCATACCAGAATTCTACCAAACCTTCAAAGAGGAACTAGCACCTATACTGCATAACCTATTCCAAAATATAGAGAAGGAATGAATACTCCCTAACACATTCTACAAAGCAAATATCACTGCAATTTCAAAACCAGGAAATTCCCAACAAAAAAAGAAAACTATAGCCTAATATAATTAATGAATATTGATGCAAAATATTTAATAAGATCCTAGTAAACAGAATATAGCAACACATTAAAACAATTATACATCATGATAAAGTGAGTTTTATCCTAGGGATGCAAGGGTGGTTCAACATATGTAAATCTGTAAATATAATTTACCACATAAATACAATCAAAAACAAAGACAATATGATCCTCTCGATTGATGCAGAAAAGGCTTTTGACAAAATCCAGCATCCTTTTCTGACAAGAACACTTAGAAAACAGGCAGAGGTGGGACATTTCTTAAACTGGTAGAGGCCATCTGCAACAAACCCACAACCAATATCTTATTGAATGAACTAAAACTGAAAGCATTTCCATTTAGAACTGGAACTAGACAAGGATGCCCACTATCACCACTGCTATTCAACATAATGCTAGAATTGTAATTAGGCAAGAGAAGGATATCAAGGGTATCCAAATAGGGACAGAGGAAGTCAAACTCTTGCTCTTTGTGGATGACATGATCTTATACCTGGAAAACCCCAGGGACTCAACTACAAAGTTCATAGAAGTGATCAAGAAATACAGTAACATCTTGGGATACAAAATGTCCACAAATCAGTAGCCGTCATATATGCCAGTAAGAGTCAAGTTGAGAATAAAATCAAAGACACAATAACTTTTATAGTAGTTCCAAAGAAAAACAAATACCTGGGGATATATCTAATAAAGGATATGATGGATCTCTATAAACAGAACTATGAAACACTGAGAAAAGAAAGAGCAAAAGACATTAACAAATGGAAGAACACACCATGCACATCGCTGGGAAGAATCAACATTGTTAAAATGTCCATACTACCCAAAACAATCTACAGATTAATGCAATCCCAAAGCATTGACATCATACTTTGAAGAACTTAAACAAAATAACTTCATTTCATATGGAACTAGAAAAAACTCTGAATAGCAAATACAATTTTTAGAAATAAAAATAGATATGGAGGCATCCTGTTACCGGACTTCAGGTTATACTACAAGTCTATAGTGATCCAAACAGCATGTACTGGCCCAAAAAATAGAGATATAGATCTATGGAATAGAATAGAGAATCTAGAGATGAACCCAGCCACATATTGCCATCTGATCTTTGACAACACAAACAAAAGCATGCACTATTTAACAGAATCACTATTTAATAAATGGTGAGAACTGGTTAGCCACATGTAGAAGACTGAAACTGGACCCATACCTCTCATCATTGACAAAATTGACTCTCACTGGATAAAAGAGTTAAACTTAAGATATGAAACAATACAAATTCTAGAAAAGAGTATGGGGAAAACACTTGACAAAATTGGCCCAGGAAAAGATTTTATAAAGGCCCTCTTGGCAATGCCAGCAACACCAAAAATAAATACGTGAGACATGATCAAGCTAAAAAGCTTCTACACAGCTAAGGGCGCCACAACTAAAGCAAACAGACAGCCTTTGGAATGGAAGAAGATATTTGCATGCTATAAATCTGACAAAGGGCTCATAATCTGAATCTACAGATAACTCAAATTAATCAACAAGAAAAGAGCAAATAATCACATTTACAAATGGGCAAGAGACTTGAATAAAAATGTCCCTGAAGACATTTTGACAGATGAATAGTCAAAAAACATGAAAAAAGGGCTCATCATCATCATCATTTGCATCAGAGAAATGCAAATCAAAACCACTGAGATATCATTTAACCCCAGTGAGATTACCCCATACCAAAAAGTCCTGAATCTGCAGATGCTGACATAGATGTAGAGAGAAGGGAACACTTTGGGACCTGCTGGTGGGGTTGGAAACTAATAAAACCTTTATGGAAGGAAATATGGAGATTTCTCAAAGAACTAAAAGTTGGTCTTCCATTTGATCCCATAATTCCATTAGTAGGTATCTACCCAGAGGAACAAAAATCATTTTTACTGCAGGGATATTTGCACCAGAATGTTTACCGCAGCTCTATTCACAATTGTCTGATGTGGAAGCAACCCAAGTGCCCATCAACCCATGAATGGATTAACAAATTGTGGTATGGCTTGGCGCCCATAGCTCAGTGGTTAGGGTGCCAGCCACATACACCGAGGCAGGCAGGTTTGAACCTGGCCCAGGCCTGCTAAACAACAATGACAGTTACAACAAAAACATAGCTGTGTATTGTGGCGGGCACCTGTAGTACCAGCTGCTTGGGAGGCTAAGGCAAGAGAATTGCTTAAGCCCAAGAGTTTGAGGTTGCTGTGAGCTGTGATGCCAGGTGATGTAGTGAGACTCTGTCTCAAAAAAAAAAAAAAATTGTGGTATATGTATACCCTAAAAACTATTCAGGCCATAAGAAAAGATAGAGACTTTACATCTTTTGTGTTTACCTGGATAGAGTTGAAACATTCCTTTTACTAAAGTATCTCAAGAATGGAAAAAAAAATGTCCAATGTACCCAATACTAATAGAAACCAATAGGTAAACCACTACACACCCACATGAAAGTAAAAACACAAGCATAGTCTAGCAAGGGAGAGGAAGGAGGAGGGAGAAGGGCCAGAGGAGGCAGGAGGGCTATTTGGAGGGATCTCACCTAATGTGCACAGTGTGAGAGTGTTCAGCACGCCCCCAAGTGAAGGACTCAACTACAACTTGCACTTTACCTTAGAATTGAAAACAATGCAACCTAAACATTTGTACCCTCATATTAATCTGAAATTAAAAAAGAAAAAGAAAAGGAATTGGCCATGTGACCAAGTTCTGGTCAATGAAGAATAAATATAACTATTTGAGGCAATGCTGAGAATCTTCCTTAAGAAACAAGTGATACATTTTATTGATTAATTTCAATTGCCTAAATTTATTATTATGGATCTGTGGGCAGCTGGAGCAGCTGTGCTCCACATGTTTTCACTCTGGGCTCCAGAAATAAAGGGCAGCAGCTCGCTAGAGGAAGCTCTTCTTACAATGACAGTAGAGGGCCAGGAGGGCAAACAGAACCGTGAAGTTATCTTAAGGCCTAGACTTGGAACTGAAACACAGTTATGTCCGCCTACATGCTGCTGACCTAACCAAGTCACATGGCCAAGCCCAAAGACAAGAGGCAGGAAAGTATGTCAATGACGAGGTCATGGCAAAGATGTGAATAAATAGCAGTAGTGCAGAAGGGTTGGAAATTAGGGTCTATAATACACACTTTGCTTAAATATAGCAAATTAATTGTCTAAGAGGACACAGCTACTATGTGTCAGAGTCAGGAATTCAAACCTAAATCTATTAGATCCAAGCTTGTTTTTTTAATCTAACCACTAAGCACTTTAGTATTTTTACTCCATTAAATTTTGGTAGAATAAATTATCCCTCATTACTCTACTTTTTAAATCTTTTTCTTTGCTATTATAGTGCGTTTGTTATTGCAAATGAATTTTAGAATCATTTTGCCAAATTCTCAGAACTCAAACAAGTACAAAAACTAATAACAAACTAAACTAACAGCAAGAAAACAAACTGGACATAAGCCTATAAATTAACGTGGGAAGTGCTTACATCTTTAAAATGGTTTGCTTGCTCTGGAAGGAATATGGTATGTCTATCACAATTAATTTGACTTATATAAGCCTATATTGTTAACATTATTCACAATCTTTTTGGATCTCTTAGGTATGCAATCATTTTACCTATAAATATTAATAATCTTGTCACTTTCTAACATTTACAATTCTTATTTCTTTTTTCTTCTGCCTTTTTGTGTTGGATAACATTTCCAATAGAAAGTTATTGGAGGTTTTCTTATCAAAAACTATTATGACGGTTTAAAAGATGTTTTTTGGGCTCGGCACCTGTGGCTCAAGCAGCTAAGGCGCCAGCCACACACACCTGAGCTGGTAGGTTCGAATCCAGATCGGGCCCACCAAACTACAATGATGGCTGCAACTAAAAAATAGCCGGGCATTGTGGTGGGCACCTGTAGTCCCAGCTACTTGGGAGGCTGAGGCAAGAGAATCGCTTAAGCCCAGGAGTTGGAGGTTGCTGTGAGCTGTGATGCCACAGCACTCTACCCAGGGGGACAGCTTGAGGCTCTGTCTCAAAAAAAAAAAAAAAATTAAAAAAAATTTTAAAAAGATAGTTTTTGAATCACAATAAAGTGTCTTCTTTTATACTTTTTAAAGGTTTTTTTTTTCCTTAAATACATTTGTATTTAATTTATCAGATGTCGTTCAACAATCATTAAGTGATTTTTCTCTTATTATCCTTAAGACATCCTAATAACTTTCGTAGTATTAAAACACTTTTAGATTTCTGGGCCAAATACTACTTGGTCACTATGGATTACTATTTTAGTGTATAGTTAGAATTGCTACTACTTAAAATTCTCAAATTTGTATAAAACCTAGATGTCAATTGGTATATTCCAATTGCTTTAAAAAAATATTGTTTTGAAAATATTGTTTTGAAATGCTCACTACATGGTACATGGAAGTAAAACCCTCCTTATAATGTCTACAACCCCCCGGAGAGGTTTACACTCCCATGTCCTCCTCCAAAACCAAGCTCCTGCTTTCACCCACTGGCAGCAGCTGATGGACGAAATCGTCATACTGTTTTTCTTGCTCCATTTCTGCATGGTTATTCCACAAGTGGAACTCAGACTTTTTCTCAGATTTCCATCAAAAACACAATATACTTAGCTAAAATAGAAACAATGTAAAATCCAAGTTACCATGTAAAAAATACCTGGACTGAGAAGTCCTCTCGAGTTTTGCACTGCTAGTCTACTGCTTCACTGCTTAGATTTCTGCTTCCTCCATTTTATTTCCCTGGCTGATTTGCCTTCTACCAGAAAAAAGGGAGCTTTACCATTTTTTTTTTTTTTTTTTTTTTTTGAGACAGAGTCTTGCTGACAGTAACCTGGGGTAGAGTGGTACGATGGTGTCATTATAACTCACTGCAACTTCAAACTCCTGAGCCCCAGCAATCCCTCTGCTTCAGCCCCCCTAGTAGCTAGAGCTACAGGTATGCACCAGCACATCCAGATAATTTTTCTGTTTTTAGTGGAGCTGGGGTTTTGCTCTTGCTCAGGCTGGTCTTGAACTCCTGAACTCAAGCAATCCTCCTGCTTTTGCCTTCCAGAATGCTGAGATTACCAGTCTCAGCCATTGTGTCCAGCCTACCACTTTTCTTATACAGAGAAATTTAACTCTTTTTAGTTCACACCTCTAAATTCAAACTTTGGTATCGTATCTACTTAAACTCATCAAGGTGCTCAGCAAAAAATAAATACATAATCATTTTATATACATTAGTAAGATTTGCCATAGTAACTACTCAAAAACAATCTCAAATCTTCCCAAACCATTCAAAATCTCTATACAGAAAAAAATCTCTATCAGCACTTATTTCTTGCTCAGGGGACTTGTCAGTGGCTGCAACTCTGTTCCATGGGTCTTCTCATCCTGGGACCCAGATTGTTAGAAACATGCCATTCTCACAGCAAAAAGAAAGGCAAAGCAGTGGACAGAAACACACAATGACTCATAAAGCTTCTGCTTAGAACAGACACACTGTTGCTTCCTTTCATCTTTCACTGACCCAAGTTACTTGGCTATCCCCTATGAGATAAAGCAAACTTCATCTCTCCTTTTATAGGGAAGCAGCCTGGTGGAAATTAACATAACTTATTACAATGTAAGAAGACTCACCTTCCTTATAATTGATTTTAGCAGCAACTTTATCCCCTTTCTTATACTATTGTCATGATGAAAATGTGTAGTAAGTAGTGGTTTTAAGGGGAAAGAGTTGTGAGTATGGCACGGTGCCTATGGAAAATCTAGAGAACTTTTCCAGCCCGCATGACCTCAACTACCCTAATCTCCACAATAATTCTGATATGTCTCTGGGGCAGATATATATAATTTGCAAAGGACCCTCAAGTGATACTGATACTTCCCATTCTTAACCCTTTTGAGCAGGCACCCTCAAACTACGGCCCGCGGGCTACATGCAGGCTGCCTAGGACATTTATCCGGCCGGCGGGTGTTTTTGCTGCCGCTGCCTATCCTACTTAGCAGCCGACTTGTCCCAGGGCTGCAGTCTGGCCCTCCAATGGTCTAAGGGACAGTGAACTGGCCCCCTGTTTAAAAAGTTTGAGGACCCCTGCTTTTGAGAATTACTACAGAATGGTTTAGGGAGGATGCTCTTGTTACATGTTACCCTACAATTTCTGGCACCTTAAATATACTATAGGTCTTCCAACTTGCTACACCACAGTGTGAACATAAAGTGGCAGTACCCAACCTTTTTGGCACCAGCGACTGGCTTCATGGAAAACAATTTTTCCTCAAATTGGGCAGGAGTGGAAGGGAGGGAGATGGGGCAGGAGGCAGAGCCCAGTTCCTAACAGGTCACCAGCTGGTCCTGGTCCGTGGCCGAGGACTTGAGGACTGCAGACATGAAGAACAAGAACAGGCAATTACATCTGCCCGGGATATTTGGCCAGAACTGTCCTTTCCTGAGAGAAGATTTTGACACTGCAATGGTTGCAGGGATTTGCTACTTTAAATAAACAAATTATTGGTGGAATCTTTGTGGGAATATATTTGAAAGCACTCAACCAAAGAGAGTGAAACTTAATTTTAGATTGGGCTGAATTGTGAATATGGATGCACTTAGCAGATGTGCTGCATCCAAAGTGCTGGCTCTAGCAGCTGGGCGTTTAAATGGACGAGGCGAATCAGGCTCCACACTGGCCCTCATTAAAGGAAGTGGGGATGCCAAAAATCTATTGGCATGTGTATGGGAAAGAAATTAAAGCTCCTTGAGATAGGAATGCTGGAACAGATCCATGGTGAGTGTCCCACTTGCATACCCATAATTGCTGTCCCTGAGAAGGACTAGAATGACTATCTCTTCTTGCTCTGTTGAAGGATATTCTAGAATGTTTAAGAAAAAAGGGAACTGCATTACTTACTTTCCAAATGTTGGAAATTGCTGGTGGGAAATGCCGAAATTAAAATGTGCTCTCTAGTTTTAATTTGGATGGGAGAATCTTGAGGTTATAGGGATAAGATAGCCTCTTAACGATCATAGGCAAGTGTGCATGATTACAACAATAGGCTGGGGGACCAGCTTAGTACTCAAAATGATCTCACCTTCAGAGATTTCTATGTCTATTTGAACACAGGTTCCTATTAAAGTCTTACTTAATTTGTATAAAATACCCCTGGTGTGTCCTGAGGCAAGACAACAGAGGTTCATGATCTGTAATCCAATTTCCAGAGCTGAATTCACAAATTCACAGCGCCTTGCTTGAATGGGACACTAGGTACCATGTTAGAATGGCAAAGGTTCATTCTCTGTGTATCACTCCTAGATATTCCTAAGGCCATTTAATAAAATAACTATGTACTAGTATACAGAATAATTAAGGTTTTTTGGAAACTCTTAATACTTTCTCAGAGCTAATAGCAATTTGTGGCACACAGAAATCTAACAAGAATAAGGACAAACCTGGGTTGCTTTGACAGGGTCATACTTTAAACTCATTCATTCTTTGAATTTTTTGTCAGTTCCTGTGTTGGATAAAACATTCTTAACAACTGGCAAAAATCCCCAGATTTTTTCTCTGCCTATGAAGAATTATTGTGATAGGAAAAACCAAATGAAAGACCCTAGAGTTCCCTCTCTCTATTAAAAATAGTAAATCAAAGGCAGTGCTATCTCCCTGGGACAATTTCAGATATTAATGCCACAGTTTGTGGCCTACTCAACAGATGTTTTTACTTGCTAAACAACATGCCTTTTTTATTTTAAACTTATAAAACAACCACGGACACTGAACTTTCCAATACGTGATAGCAAATCTTAATTAGACTAAGCCCAAATCTAAAGATTTCCACTCTTCTTGCATTAATTGGTTCAGGTACAGGAATATGAAGTCTTTCTAGCCAATGAGATAAGCAGAATCCATCTAGGGGGCTGACCGTATCTCAATATAGTCTTAAAGAACGACAATGGATTATTGCTAGCATAACCAGATTGTGGTTCTAATTGCAGCTGCTATGTTAGATATGTATTGAGCAAAATCCCACAGCCTCAGCCAGTTGGTATACAGCCATGGTGCTAGGAAATATTCTTTTCTACTTTTTAATGAGCAGAGTATACCAGAAGCACTTTGTTTTCATCTGATAAGGTCCAAAAACAGTTGGAACAGAACATCCCATGGTCATGACTTGAGATTATCAATCATTTCATTAGTTCCTTCCTGTCTTTTTTCTTTCTTTTTTTTGAGATAGAGTCTCACTCTGTTGCCCCAGGTAGAATGCAATAGTATCATCACAGCTCACTACAACCTCAAATTCCTGGGCTTGTGCAATCTTCAGCCTCCTTAGTAGCTGGGACTATAGGCATGTGCAACCATTCCCAGCTAATTTTTTTATTTTTAGTGGAGATGGGCATGGTTTTGCTCAGGCTGGTTTTGAACTCCTGAGCTCAAGCAATCCTCCTGCCTTGGCCTCCCAGAATGCTAGGATTGTAAGTGTAAGCCATCATGCCCAGCCTGATTCTTATCCTTTCTGAGACTTAATTCTATAGTTTTTTTTTTTTTAGTTTATTTATTTTGGATTAACATAAGGGTACATAAGATTAGGATCCCTTGGCTGTATTTGTAAGGTATAGTCACAGTCATGTTGAGCCCTTCACCTAGGAGATAGGCCCTATAGCCCTACATTGTACCTGATAGGTGGGAGCCAAATGAAACACACCCCCTACATTCCCTTCCCAAATTTATTTGTGTTTTTCTCTTACGTGGGCCTATGTTTGTTAATCTGCTAGTTTAAAATTAGTATTGAGTACATGGAATGTTTGCTTTTCCATTCTTGAGATACTTTGCTAAGGAGAATGTTCTTTGACACCATCAAGGTAAACATAAAAGATGTAAATTCTTCATCTTTTTTATAGATGAATAGTATTCCATGGCATACATATACCACAGTTTATTAATTTATTCATGGGTTGATGGGTAGTCGGGTTGATTCCACAACTTGGTGATTGTGAATTGAGCTGTGATAAACATTCTAGTGCATATATCCTTGGAGTAGAATGATTTTTTTCTTCTGGGTGGATACCTACTAATGGGATTGCTGGATAAAATTGAAAGGTCTACTTTTAGTTTTTTGAGGAGTCTGCATATTTCTTTCCAAAGAGGCGGTATTAGTTTGCAATCCCACCCACAGTGTGTAAGTGTTCCCTTCTCTCCACACTCATGCCAGCAGCTGCAGCTTTGGGGCTTTGTGATGTGGGCTATTCTCACTGGGGTTAGGTGATATTGCAGGGTGGTTTTGATTTGCGTTTCTCTGATGACTAGGGATGATGAACTTTTTTAAATGTGTTTTTGGCCATTCATTTGTCTGGGAGATGAACCTGGCAGAAGGTTCTGATCATGTCTCTTTCCCAGTGGTTAATGGGATCATTTGCTCTTTTTTTGTTGATTTACTTGAGTTCTTTGTCGATTCTGATGTTCAGCCCTTTCTCAGATTCATAACATGCGAGTATTTTTTCCCACTCAGAAGACTGTCCATTTGCTTTGTCGATTGTGTCCTTAGCTATCCAGAAGCTTCATCAGGTCCCATTTATTTATTTTTGTTGTTGCTGCAATTGCCCATGAAATCTTCTTCATAAAATCTTCCCCCAGTCCAATATTTAGAAGAGTTTTTCCCGGGTGGCGCCTGTGGCTCAAAGGAGTAGGGCGCCGGCCCCATTATGCCAGAGGTGGCAGGTTCAAACCCAGCCTTGGGGAGAAAAGGGAACACTCTTACACTGCTGGTGGGAATGTAAACTAATAC